>NC_056739.1:1718455574-1718570574 GCF_019279795.1 Protopterus annectens | reverse complement strand
GGAGACATTATAGACTCAAAATAATAATATTAATCTAGGCCACTCTGGTGGCTTACAGGGGATAAAGCCATGACTATGGCCCAACCAAGCCAGGTTCAATTAGCAGCTCAGATGACTGGCAGAGTGCCAGGGAGGAATGGGTGTGTCCATCCTGAGGGGGTGGACATTCATGAGTGATGCTCCCTAAGGTGAGGTATTGTCCAAAGAGGGAAGTTGCCCTCTGATGTAACCAATGAGTTGGGGGGATAAGTGTGTAAGGAATATAATTAAAAAAAATGGAAGCACAAATGGATGAACACCAAAGATGCACTTAAGATCCATGACTGGCCCCAGCAACACCAGAGTAAGTCCAGCAGGTAGAAGGATGGCTGGTAGACCCTTCATAGATATGGGGCACTGGGGACCAGGCTGGTAATAATGAGGTCTGAGTGGTACAAAAAATGAAAAAAGAACAATATTACTCTAGTGTTAATGGTGTACTATAATTCTTATAGTGTTGGACAGCTGTGTGTTTTTGCAACAGATGTAAGTAAGGTATTGGACAGTTTTCACATAGCTTTTGTATTGTAGTATGTTGCAATCCAAAAGAACACAGCCTTTAATCTCTTCAGGTTAAATGGGTTTATTTACAAGAACATTTTTAAAAAAGCATATTTTAACAGAAATTCAGAGTTTCAGTTAGGTCTTTTTATGTTGCTTGTTAACTATAAGATGCTGTACCCCACAATGGCCCATAACAAAGCAGTAGTTCTAGAACTTTAGACTCTTTATCCAAACAGGCAAGTATTTCAGGTAACTCCACAAGGCATCCTTCAGAATGTAAAATAACATTATTTATTATCATCTATAAACCACAAAGGGCTGCTGGGATCTGTCACTATTCCAATAATGTAGCTAGAACTTGATATAAAATTCCTATATCAGTCAGGTCTACCTCACACCTACATCTTTTCCAACCATTACTAAAAGACTTCCTCTCTGCCTCCTGGCTTTCTCCCTGCTCCTCATCTGGGACACAGCTCTCTAACACCCCCTCATCACCTTTCTTATACCTCCCTTTAAAGCACTAAATCACTTAACCTGCTTAACTCCTTCTAATACTTGTACTTAAACTATATAACTACTTTTAATTTAGCACAACCAAATTCCCATTCTATCTCTTCTCTATTAACACTTAAACTTGCTTATCCTCTCTAATACCTCACTCTAATGTATTTCTTAAATTACTCCTACCTATCTTATACACCACTCTTCTATCTGTAGAGTCGCAATACAAGGCTTATAAATTTAATGTTTTTGAATATCAATACAAATGTTATTATAATGACTATTATGCTATGTATTCACTGCAAATGCATTATATAATTTATTATAAATATTAATTTCAGTAAAAATTTGTTACTCCTCAGGCCTCCGCTGAAAAAGGGCACCTGTGTCCAGTCGGACTTTCCTGGTAAACAAATGTCAAGAAAGAAAGAAAGAAAGGATTTCTTATTGGCTTCAGAGATATCCTCCAAATTTTATATTCAAGGATACTTTTTGATACCCTTGAAACTCCCTTGGATACCTCTTGGCTTCATCTCTTAACTCAGGAACATAGAAATCTAACTCGTAGCAATTTAATAGACCTGAAATTGTTTTACCTCCAGCTGATTCCCTTTCATTTCATATCTTACTCCTGTCCTAACTGCCTGTCTTACTCATTGTTAAAGAGTTAAAGACACAGTGTTTTCTAGTCTCACCAGCTAATACAATGACACATGATCCCCAGTGTAGAACCACTGGTTTAAGTGTCACTGGGTTGGGTGTGCACATGAGACAGCCTATCTGTATGTAAATGGCTATGGCCTGGGAAATGTTTGATCCTGAGGTTGTAGAGAAGAAGGCACCCATCAAGGGAAGTTAAGTTTGATGTCTTAATGTCTGTTAAGCTACTATGGAGGGCCATGGTCCATAATATACACAAACACCCTTCTTAGCAGGTAGCACATAAGAGTGGTGAGGGTCCACTTGATGGCTAAATGCATCTATATTACATTATCCTACGATATAAATAGCAAAGACTATTTCATTGTACCGATACTGTCTAAACCACAAAATATCGAACACACAGAACAGCAAATTTTTTCCCAGGGAAAGAATTCACTGCTCCATAAAAAAAAAAAAAAAACGTAAACACAAAGATAAGTGGGGGGCTTCGCCCCCCACACCTCCTACTTAAATATACCAGCTCCGAGATCGCACCATAGTGGAGGAAATGGCAAAGTCCCGAAGATGGCCCACCAAATTTTTTCTCTGGGAAAAAAATTGATGTTCCGTGTCTTTGCTATTTTGCCATTTCGACAGTATCTTATCGACTAAATAGCTTTAGCTATTTAGTCCATTCGATACACTAATATAGACCCAGATAAACAGTCTTTTTCTATAGCTGACAAGCATTTCTTAGTATTGTTGAGCTATCCACTAAGATAACAGATTGGATGTTCCTCTCTTTCTACAAACTGAGACAAAAGTATGCCTGCACTTACTTTAGGGCCATCTTTGTGTATTAAGAATTGCTCAGGAATGTCTGTAGCTTAGCATTGGTTCTGGGCACAGCATACATTTTATTTGTTTACACTTTTGTTGATCAGGTTAGTTCCAATAGGCCAATGTCCTCTTTTCAGGGGAGACTGACCAAGAGAAATTTGGCCATGGCACCAGGAATTTGTCCCTACTCTTTGGAAGAGAAGAAGTGAAGCACTCTCTAGAGCTGTTAGGTAGTGCTGGAGGCCTGCTACTACAGTTATAGGAATCCAAAAATGGAGGAGAGTGTAGCAGAGATGGAGAGAGGAGCAGAAGAAAACTTAGTGAAGGAAGGAGAAGGAGATGGAGTAACTGTTACAGATTACTGGAGACACAAATGGTGAGAAATTTGATGGATCAGGCAGCACAAAAGAAAGGAGAGGAAGTGAGATGGAGTAACATGGTAGAGAAGCTTTACAGGAAGAAAAAAACTGAGAGGTTGAATACAGAAATAAGACCTGGTAAAGGGAAAACACTGGACATATTTTCAGCTAGTGGAGTAGTCAGGTTTAACGGTTTACCTCTACAATGGGCTTTTTTGTTACAAGAAAGAAAAAGATATGCAGATGCAGCAAAACAAGAAAGAAGGAAAGAAGGAAATGAGAGGGGACAAATGTTTTCAGTTTCTAAACAGCTACAGAGAAGATGACCAGTGGTAAGATTAAAAAGTTAAATGATGGCAGTGTGAACAGTTGAGGCATTATGGACAGCATTATTTTGCCAATAGGGTTTAACATTAAAGACATAAGAGAATTAATTCATTTGGGAGATTAATTTTTTTAAGTGACCTTTGAAAGCTTTAAATTGCTGGAAAGATTTATGGCTGAGACTAAAAAAAGAATTACAGTAGCCCCTTGGAAAGACTATTTATTTCAGAGCTTGGAACTACAACTAAAAATAAATGAAATGTGCAATTTAGGACTTCAGATATGGCTGAATATGAGTTAAAACTGTTTTTCTGTTCCTATGTAGTAAACAATCCAAAGTTTAAAAAACTGTGATGAAACCCCTACCCTGCCCCCAAATCCCCCCCAGCCCCCATACCTCTGCACTTATACTCAGCTAGCCACTCCCACCTTTTCTAATACCCAATCCAAATAACCCATCATACCCCTTAGCAATCTCCTCCCACAACCCACCCTTCAAAGTAAACCTACCCCTTTAGAGAGTCCTATCCTATATTACTTTATGCCAATTAACAACTAAATGAAAAACCTAAACCCAAATCTCATAACCCAATAGAATACCCAATAGAATATCTTCCCAACTTAACCCCCTTATTACCATCCTAAACTAACATCATGACTATTAAAACCTCTGTCTTTACTTACTCAAACAATACTTCTAATTGCCTTAACTTACCTAAACTATCTCACCCAACCTATTAATGCAAATCACCCCCACTTCACACCACTACCCCATTCTCTACAAAGTATACATATACCTCTGCCTATATATCTCCTTGTGTCCACCCCCTCAACACTAGCATGCTCTTCCCCTACAGATTCCTACCTAACTCTAAAAACATCGCTCCCACCTACACTAGTCAAATGCCCATAAAACTCACAACCAGTAAACTACACTCTAAACTTACCAAATACCTCTTCCATCATCTCATCTCTATCCTTCTCTCCAGGGACATCCACCCAAACCATGGCCCCTCTCCCACACTCAACCCAGCCCCACAACACCATTCTCCCCAAGCAACAGGCAAACCTTTCCACTTCTCAGCTCTAAATACTCAGAACTTATGTAACAAAATTCCAAGCCTTCATGCCTGGCTTCTACATAATCAGCCTGATATTCTCTCCATCTCAGAAACCTGGCTTAAACCCCATATAAAAGACTCCAAACTAATACCACCCAACTGCCGTATGTTAAGGAAAGACAGAACACAAAAAAGGGGGGGTGGAGTAGCTCTCTTTCACGCTGCATCCCTCTTAGTTACCTCTATACCAAACCTTTTCCAAAGTTTGGTAAGGCAGAATTAATACCAGCCCTACTCTACTTAAACAACCATAAACTTATATCTATTCTCTCCCTTTATATTCCCCCTGGAGATAATATCTCAACCCTTGAAGATATTCTCTCCTGGGTCTCCACCAGTATTACACATGAAACTATAATCCTGGGTGATGTCAACATAAATTGGGGCAAAACTCAATCTCCCAATAACTCACTTAATATTAACTTGTAATAACTTTATGCAACTAATCAATTCCACCACTAGGCCTTCCAAAAACTCCCTTACGAGAAGTACAATAGACTGGATTCTAGTATCCCATCCTCATTACATCTCAGATAGTGGTAGTCTCCTCGACCCACTAGGTGACCACTTCCCCAATTTTGTCTGCCGTTTCCCTTCATCCATACAACTAACTCACACCTATACTTCTACTCGCTGCCTAAATAAATTCAGTCCTGATACTTTCTCAAACACACTAAAAAGCACAAACTGGAACCAATTAAAGACTCTTCCCTTAGATAATGCTGTCACCTATTTTAACTCAACTTTCACAAACCTGCTCAACTCCTTTGCCCCTCTAAAAATAAAACGTACAAAAAGTAACCCTGTACCCTGGTTAACCAAAAATACCTTAGCTACTATGTGACTCCGTGACAAAGCCTGGACACATTACCACAAAAATAAAACCACCACCACCCTTAATGAATATAAAACACAATGTAATAAAGTCAAAAACTTATTACCTCAGACCGTAAAGCCTATTTCTCTACTCTCCAAACCAACCACAACAGCAATTCCAAACTATTCTGAAAAGGAATCTCATCTCTCTTCAATCCTGGAAAAAAAGAAAACCCTTGCCCTTACCCAGATGCCTCTGACTCAGACTTAGCCACCCAATTTAACTCCTTCTTCATTGAGTCCATAAGCAAGCTAACATCATCCTTCACCAACAGTTCAGTGACCCTTCCTCTGCCAGCACCCATCCCTTCCTCCCCTAGCATCCCCTTCTCCCAACCTCCCCCCTTCTCCATCAATCCCATCCCCATATCCACCAAAAAAAACTTCTCCTAAAATTAAAACCTGGCTCCAATGACCCTGATGAAATACCCTCCTACTTTCTAAAAGTAATCATAGAAGCCATTGCTCTGCCTATCAGCATACTAATTAATTGGTCTATCTCAGAATACCAGGTCTCCCAGCTCTGGAAAAAAGCCTTTAGTATACCTCTTGACAAAGGAGGCAATAACAATGACATTCCTAACTTCCGCACTATTGCTATCTTATTCCACATTTCTAAGCTTTTTGAAAAATGTATTTACCTACAACTTTTACCCTGTCTCATCAAAAACCAGCTTCTCACCCCCACACAACACTTATTCAGACCCGGTCATAGCACCTCCACAGCCCTCCTCTCCTTCCTTGAAACAATTAACAAAGTCCGTGACACCAGCCATTTTGTGTCCAGCCTCCTCCTCGACCTCTCTAAGGCATTTGAAATGATTTCTCACAATCTGCTTCTTAGTAAACTCTCCAAACTAAAACTATCCCATTCCTGCATCAACTGGTTCTCCAGTTACCTCAGAAATAGACAAGAAACAATTAGATGGAAAAAAGCCACCTCACCTTTCCTTATTACTCCCACAGGTGTCCCCCAAGGTTCTATTTTAGGCCCCCTGCTATTGATTATATTCATAAATGACTTCTACCAAGCCATTCCTAAGACCAGCCTCATCCAATATGCCGATGATTCTACCATTAACTGCTTCCGTCCCTTCTATCCACACTCTAATCAAACAAACCCAAAGTGCCTTCTCCTCCACTGAGCAATGGATACTAGACAACCATCTAGCTCTTAATGCAACCAAAACTAAACTTATGCTATTCAATGCCTCCAAAAACTCCTCCCTAGATAAACATTCATTCGTAATC
This sequence comes from Protopterus annectens, assembly GCF_019279795.1. NCBI lineage: Eukaryota > Metazoa > Chordata > Ceratodontiformes > Protopteridae > Protopterus > Protopterus annectens. The sequence goes on along the minus strand of NC_056739.1, from coordinate 1,718,564,114 downwards.
ACCAGCTAAAATAATACTCCCCTAGAAATAGTCTCCAACGCTAAACTACTAGGAGTGCTCATTGACGATCAACTAAAATTTGATAAACATTTACAAGTAAATATAAAAAAAACATAAAAAACTTGGTATCAATAAACCAAACAACATCCACAGGGATCACACACAGCAAAATACTGTCGACTGCAAATGTCCCAGTAAAATAAACAGTGACGCGGACTTCTAAAAACAGTCCAAAATTTATTAAGTATCGTTAGCACTTTCACCTTGCTGGCTTCATCAGACATCTATTTTATTGGGAAATTTGCAGTCGACAGTATTTTGCCGTGTGTGATCCCTGTGGATGTTGTTTGGTTTATTGGTACTTGGAATTTTACTTTGAACCACAGGAGTCTTTGCCCCTTCGTGCTGCCTTTGTTTGCTCTTGTTATAAAAAACTTGGTATGCTTTACCACCATAATTGCTACATCTCTCCCTCCACTAGGCTCATACTAGCTAAGACATATCTCATCCTATCCCTCCTATATGGTGCATCTATCCTCACCAACCTGAAATTCTCCCTCAAGACAAAACTCTCCTCTTGCTACAACAACATATCAAAATTTGCTACATGTCACAGAGCCACTTCCCACCATTGTACTTCCCTTTATCAACTAAACTGGCTTGAGCTACCCATCTTCCTTACTTATACCCAACTCATCCAAGCACACAAACTCATTTTCAGCCCCTCTCTCTGTCCCTCCCTTTTCACTACCTTTGAAATGCACAAACCAGATTGACTTCTCAGATCCAATTCCCAAAAGCTAATTAAACTACATAAACCCACACGTCCAGCTGGGAATCATCTAATGTCATTCTCTCTAGCACACCTCTGGAATTCTCTACCATCTCCTATCCACACTACTAGTACTCTCTCCTCATTCAAAACCTTGCTGCACTCTCACCTAACCACTATGGAAATGTTCCTGTTCCCATCCTACTTAATCCTCCCTATACCACTTCTTACTCTCTTGATACTAAATATGCCATTATAGCCTCCTATAGTTCCGCATCTCTAGTGAGCTGATTGACTAATAACTGTAGAAACCACTAATTAAACTGTAAGAATTCTGCATAAAGTTCAAATACTATTACTCTTGCAAAAATGTTTTTTTATTTCTGTTTATTTCATTACACTGATGTGTTCTTATATTCTCATACTCTATAATTGTTAACTTTACTTATCATATGTACTTTGTATTCCTATGTTGTAATCTGCAATGTTTATGTGCAATGTGTACTTGTGTTTTTGGATTTTTTCTGTTGCATTTCTCCCCAGGACTCTATTGAAAATAGGCTCTGTGTGGCCCAATGAACTACCGTGGCAAACAAACTGAAAATAAATAATAATAATAATAAAATAAATAAGAAATGTATGGACTGGGGGTTTAGAAGTTTGGGTAACAATGGCTGTTAAGGATAGGTAAATTCAACATATTTCAAAAACAATAATTGTAAATGGTAAGAGAAAATTTGTTAGGTACTGGAAAAACCCAAAACATGTTATTTCTGTGGGAATGATAATAATTTAATACAGGACTGTAACAAATGAAGATGTGGCCAATGCAGGGAGAGGTGAGATACTGCAAAAAACGTAAGACTTTTTGTAGAAAATGTAAAGAATATGGACACTTCTGGTTTGACTGTCCCATATTAGAAAAGGAAAGAGTAGATGGAGACAAGAACTCAGTAGAAAGACAAACAGTAGAAAAATATTACTACAGAAGATATTGAAAGAGAGGGTGGTATGAGAGAAAGAGATACTGAAGAAAGGTTAAACAGTGAAGAGGTAGTTAGAAAATAAATAACAGCTCAAAGTGAGGTTATTAATATACAGGAAGAGAACAGATTTGCAATTTAGAAAGTGAAGAGGAAGAAGAGGAAGAAATGGAAACATATGAAGAACGAAAACAAGATAGTGAAAAAAAAACAGTTGGTGGAAGATTTAGGAAAAGGAAAAAATAAGATCTGAAATTAAAACACTTACCAAAAAAGGAAATGATAATGTAGGAATTTTAGCATTAAATATGAATACTATTAGAAATTATATAAGAGTTTTGATAGTGGAATGGTGTAAAAAATAAAACTGAGTACTTATTGCTTGTTAGATGCAAGATTTAACAAGGAATAAAAAAGGAAAAGATTACAGGGATTATGAGGGCCAAATTATTTGGTCAGTAAGAAATGAGACATGTTCTGGACTAGGAATACTTATAAAAAAATGAAGACATAAGAATGTTAAATGTAACAAATGTAGTACCAGGAAGGGTAGTGATATGTGATATAAGATACTACACTTGATCTTAGCCAAAAGGCCGAGAATGAGTCAAATGTATAAGGTTAATAGTGATATATGTGTGCACTAATATGACAGACAGAAATCAGTTGTTTAAAGAAATTAAAAAATCTGTGGTAGTAAATATGTCAGTAGTGAAGGTAGGAGACTTTTAACTGTATCCTGAGGAAAGAAAATGGAGAAGTAGCATAGGATATTAAGATGTTAAAGGAATTAATAAAATGTGGAGATTTAAATCTTGAAGACAATAGAGAATGGACATATAAAAGGGGACTTTTTAAGACTGAAATTGATTTTATAGTTTACCTTAAAGACATGAAAGAAATAATAGGGGGATTAAATGATAAGAGAGAGAAATATTATGGAAAGATCATATGGTACTGAGAACATTTTGTACTAATTTGTACTAATTGGACACAGTGGTGGGTAATGTATAAGCATAAGTATAAAAATGTGCGTTTATATTACACTGTCAAAAACTCAAACTGTCGACAGCGTAATAATCGACACAAAAATTTCGAAACCCCCGAACACACACAAAAAAAACCCACCCAAACACAACACAAATTGCTCTATGCAGGGGGGCAAGTCCCCCTGCACTCCACACACTCCACGCTACTTAAATATACCAACTCCGAGATCACAGTACATTGCAGTAAATGGAAATCTCCCCTTATGGAGATTTCCGTTTACACGCATGATGACTTTCGCTTTTGACATTTTGGTGCCGAAAATATCAGCTTCGATATTGTCGGCCTTCGACAGGATGAAGTAGACCCAAAAATATAGTTAAAAGTGGAAGGAAGAATAAGGAAAGAGATAGGCTGAAAGATTAAAAATATGGAATTATAAGAAATAGAATAAGGAAGTGACAAAATAAGGGAAACAGAAAAACAAATGTATGAAAAGAATCAAGAAAAAGAAAAAGGAATCCTATATAGGCAATGTTTTTTTTTGAATGGAAAGAAAGAGGATGGTCCCCTTATTTAGGAAAATAACTAAAAATGAGAGAAGAAAATATGGATGCTAGCTTAGAATGGCAAAGGAGACATAAAATACAAACAAGAAGGTGGTAGACAATTTTTTTAGAGAAAATGTATGAAAAAAGAAAATGGCTAAACAAGAAGAAATGAAAGGAAAAAAAACTGAAACAGTACATTTTTTTAGAAAATTACATAACTATAGAATAAATATAGAAGGTGATAAAAGAAGGTAAGACTGAATCAGTACCACAATTAGATGGTATAAGTTCCAAGTATTATAAGGAAATGAATAAAGATGAAAGAAAATTAAGAAAAAAACATTCATTAAATGAATAGATTAAGGAAGGTATAATGGTAGGAGACGTGATGGAGTGATCATATTTATATGGAAAAAAGGCTAAAAGGAAAGATATAAAAATTATATGACAAGGGAATACTGACTATTTAAGAAAATACTACAAAAAGATGGAGAAAGTATTGGATGAGGTAGAAGGAGAAACAATCTATGGTATACAAGGAAGAAAGGTGAAAGAAATGTTAATTATTGTGAGAGAAGTAATAGAGATGATAGTAAAAGAAAGCAAAAAGACTGATAGGATGTGAAGTAGTTGAAGCATTTGATAGAAGCAATGTGTCAGATTTCTGAGGCAAATATTAATGTTATTTTGTATATTGTGATTAATTTTCTTTACACTGTGTTTTACTTGTATTCTGCTTTTAAACCAGGAAAGAGACCACAGCTGTGTCTCTTGTGAGTCACATAAAATTAAGTTTCCCCCACCCTACTACCCTAGTGCTATTGTGTTTTTAAACTCAACTGTCTTTCTATTTGCCTGCCCCTTATGTTAATCTGACCACATATCTCCTTCCCTCTCCTCTTTCATTGGCTATTGTAAGTACAAATTATCATTTGGTGAAAGCACTCCCCTTCAACTATTTAAATTTATTGACCAGAATACAAAGTCCACTCCTTCCAATCTATCTTGCTCTTTTAAAATTACTGGCTCTCCACTTAGATAGCTAACTACTTAGTGCACACTGCAGCTCTCAAGATATTAACCCATTTCCAGCTTACCTCTAAAATCTGCAACATTTAGTCCAAGACCACCAATTACTGGGGAGTCCACGTTCTGCCTCTCGGTGGTCATCTTGGGATTAGTGATTTTGTTTTGTTCCTGGTGAGAGAAGGAGCAAAGCATAATAACTGGTTCATAGGTGCCAGTTTGAAATTTGTGTTTATATTTTGCTCCTAGTGAGCGAAGGGGCAAAGTGCATAGACTCCTCATTCTTTCTGGTTAGAAAGTGAATGTCTGTGCTTGACTTTCTTAATTGGTCTGGTTGCTACTCAAGGCATCTGCCAGAAAAAGGCTACAACATGCCTACAGACTTTTATATTATTTGGAAGAAGACTGTGGATCACCAGACAGGCTATGGCCTGCTTCTCATCTTGGGAGTGGTGTTACTGTTTAGCTTCTGGTGAGAGAAGAAGCGAAGGAGCAGTGTATCCCAGTAGAGTGAAGCTGTGGTGAGACCAACACTAGCAGTAGTCAGGCAGTAGGCCAATCAGATGACTCCCCTCTTTTCATCATTCTTGATAAGTTAATTCTTTCTTTTCATTAAGTACCGCTTAATTTACTTCTAACTTCAGAATATCTCCCTAAATACTTTATTCATAAATCATCAGGCTACTTATTCTTTTTCCCTCAAGCACTTGGTAGTGCCTTGTATCACCACAGACACCTTCAGTTGACATTTTCCTGTAAAAGCACCATTGAAATTTCACAATACCTAGTTGCACACAAGACAACTAGTTTGCAGTGACAAGCACTGCCTCAACAGTTGCAAACTAGATACTCCTGACATTACTTTATATTTTCACTCCAGCTGTCTAATCAATAAAAAGGGTCTGTTGCCATGGATATGAATTTTCCCCACTATCTCGTTACCCCACCAGTGGATATGGGCATCCTGAGGGAATGTGGAAATTGCCTCATGTTTACTGGCAACCAGTTAATTCTCAAACAAACTCATATGGTATGTGAGAGATGTATTAATACAATGTCCCTGAAGCAAAGCTCTCACATAAAGAATTCCTAATGTCAATAATGTTGTCAGTAGTACACACGCTACACCCATCTCACACAATTCAAAGCAGACACATAGACCCACATATGCTGAGGCACCTAAATATAAACTTCCTAAACCACAAAGACTTACTAGATAAAGTACATATAACAAATACCCTCAGCAACCCCAAATGCACTCTTTCAAAACAACACTCACATCAAAACATGCAGCCATATCTCATGGATCTTCTATTTTAAGCCCATAAGGCAAGCCACAACAGAATCCAGCATTCTAGTCATTGCAGGCTAACTTTGTGAGGCACACTGATGTCCCTCCCAACAGGCTTAGTAAGGAGAAAGTCACAGTCAGTTACTTATCAGGGGCAAGGATTAGTCACATTATACATGCACTCAGGTCATTGAACCACAAGTACCAGTATGACTGAGACATAGTTCATATGGATGTAAATGATCTGAGAAGTATCACCCTAGACTAAACGAAGAGAGCCATCAAGGAGCTCTCGGAATATGTGCCCCAGGCTGATATGAGCCTAGCATTGAGCAGCATTTTACCTTCTCCAAGGATGATGCCACAATATGAACAAAAGATACCTAACATTAATAATTGGCTTAGCTTCTGGTGTCATTCGAAGGGGTGCAATATTTGTCAGCATGGAAGGAGATGATCAACAGACCATGCTGCTTTACCTGGGATGGTCTGCACCTCTCCCCTCTAGGCTTTCAAATATTAGCTAAAACATTGTCTTCCCCCATAGTGCCTTTTTTAGGCAATGCCAAACTGAAAGCAATTCTGACATATCAAATCAAAACCAAGAAAATCTAAAGGTGTTATTGCTCAATGCTAGGAGTGTAAACCAAAAAAAAACTCCACTCCCTAGAAGCTCTCTTCACCCTAGAGAATGCTGACATCTATGTGGTCACTGAGACATGGTTTAAAGCTGCAGAGAGCATCATTATCATAATTATCACACTTTACTAGTAACTTAATTTGTTTGAAAAGATTTTTCATGCATTTGCCCTCTCAAATGCCAATTTTACTGCAACTGTTGTTAGCTTGCATTTTTTCTAACTCTCATTTATTAACCTGTAAGTTTTTGCAATTTTTGAAATTTTGTGATTTTGTAATTTTGTAATTTTTGTCATTTTCAATATCTGTATTTTTCTGGAGCTTTTCTCCCCAGGACTCCATTTAAAATGGGCTCCTCGTGGCCCAGTGGACCATCCTGGTCAACAAACTGCAAATAAATAAATAAAGGTTATAATGCCTTCCACACATTTAAACCAGCTACTACACAGACAGTGACTAAAGGTGGAGGTGTCTCGATTTACATCAAAAATAATTGTACCTCAAGGCTGGTCAAACATGACAATGCAGTTGAGCTTCTCCACATTCAAATCACCATAGGCAAACTCCAATACCACTTCCTTGGAAGCTATAGTTCCCACTCTATGATTCAGGAAACCCATACCATGTATTTAAACTTATTGGAAACACTCATCCAACCCAGTACAATATTCATGGGCAACTTTAATTACTCTACTTTTAACTGGGAATCATATACAACATCAAATGTACAAGCACAGGCATTCCTGGATTTTGTAAACACAAACTCCCTGAACCAGACTATTAATACACCAACAAGGGAGCAACCATACTTGATATGATCTTCACTAATATGGGAGAGTACTCTACTGCCCCTAGTGTTATGTCTTCTCTGGTAAGGTCATACCACAAAATGGTCTCCTTTGAAGTAAAAATAAAACGTGGAACCACAGATAATCCTGAAATATTCATGAACTGCTCTTAAGGCTAAGTTCCTACTATTAAGGGATAACTTGGGAAAATTTCAAGCCCCCATAAACCCTGAGAACACTGATGCCTACACAGAACTGCTCACAGAAAACCTTATGCAAGCATATTAATAGCTACATAGAGGCAGCTGTACCCACCAGGAAGACATACAGATGTAACTCAAGAAATAAGCCACCCTGCTGGAATTACAACATCAGTAGGCTGTATAACAGAAGGAAGAAAATCATGGCAAAAATTAGGAGGTGCAACATCCAGCAAGATAAATACTCTCTCATCAAACTAAACAGAGGAAAAATAAGGCCTACCAAAGCCAATTTGAGATACATTTTGCCTCACAGGCCAAGGACAGCCACAAGGCATTCTTTAACTATGTCCACAACCTCAAAGGCAATACACATTTGTGAGCAAAGTTCATTGTAAATTGAGCCACCTATACTGAGGCAGAGGATACAGCAAATCTACTGGCTGACAAATTCATCTCCAACTTTACCCCTCTCAACCCAATCAACCTTCCCTCAGGAAATGCCATCAAATATAACTTAACTCCCACTGCTATCACTAGAGAACAGTTCCTTAATGCTCTCTCTAAGACGAAGAAAACTGCATCAATGAGTCCAGACAATTTCCCAGGATGCCATCTAAATAGCATGAAAAATGATTCATCAGCCCCTCTGGAAATCTATTTAACTGTAGCCTTCAAACAGGCTTCATGTCTCATGAATGGAGAACAGCAAAAGTCATCCCTCTGCACAAAGATGGGCCATCTACGGACCCAGGAAACTACAAGCCCCTAAGTCTCACTAGTCTCGTGTGCAAAGCCTTGGAAAGAATTATAATGGAAATGATTAATAATGACATAGAAAACTTCCAGACACTGGACCCAGTACAATCTGGTTTCATAAAGGGCAGGCCATGAGTCCTCAGTTTGGTGGACTTCTTTGAGAAGGTCACCAAAGCAATAGTTGAGAGTAAAATGGTTCACATTACCTACCTTGACTTGGCCAAGGCATTGGACACAATCCCTGACTCGGGCATTGTTGACAAACTTAAGAGGTTAGATACAAACCCTTATGTCACCTAGTGGATTGCCAGATGGCTCACAGACAGGACCCAGGAAGTTAGAATTATGGAATCCACCTCTACAAATATGCCAGACACAAGTGGAGCCCCTCAGGGTCAGTCCTGGGACTTCTTTTTGGCATTTACTTCTTTGAAGTCAAGGACAACGTCAATGTCTTCTGGCTGATTAAATTTGCATATAATTCCAAATTAGGAGCTGTCATTGAATTTTCCACTGACATAAATGTTCCCCAGGAAGGGGTGACACAGACAAACTGGTGCCAGAGCCATGAACTAAAAATAAAAATGCCAAGAAATGCATAACATTATCCTTCTGGAAGTCATCCACCCGATAGCTATCATATAGACAAAACACTCATATGAGTTGACCCAGTAATCAGGGACTTGGGAACACACATAGATAGTAATCTAGCCTTTGACCATCACGTGTCTATAGTAGTGAGTAAGTCATTCTGTGCTGTGCTGTGCAACTTATAAACAAAAGTATGGCATCTAGATTCAAGAAAGCCATTGTTCACTTTTTTTTTGGCATCCATCAAACATATCATGAGTACAATGCCTCCTTTGGTATGTCCCTAACCAGGTATATCCAACAACTGGAACATCCACAGAGGTTTCTCATGAAAAGAATACAGGTGTAAGTAACATCCCTGCACTCTGTCTCCTACAAGCTGTTGAAGAAGATCTATGCCTGGCATGCAAGGCATTGTCAGACCACACTCTGATGGACCTCCTGTATATCCACAAAACAAACAGCACCAGAATTACCCATTCTAAAGAATTAAACCTTGCCTGTGATATAAATAGGACCTACTAGAGAGCTAGGTATGTATCCCAGAGACTATTCCTTCTCTGGAACAGACTCATTATCCAGGTGAAGCAGAGTTCCTCGCAAACCCAATTCAAGTGTAACTTGGACAATTGGATGAGGAATAAGAAATTGTTCCCTGGTTTGTCACCTGTGTCTCCAATGGACACGGGCAGCCTGTAAATGGTTAATCTCCCAGGCCCCTGCTTGTGAATGTTTCACCTCCCAAGGCCCTGCTTACACTAATCAAAGTAAACGGCTATGAACCTATAATAAAAAAATGTTATGAAAACTCATGGGTACAAGTTAAGATAACTGAGTGGACACAAAAAAATAAGTATTAAGAGATGAGTAAATAGGGATGTCTAATGAGTATAAGATTATTTACATTAGTAATGAATGTAATAGCAGTGCCAACATGTATGGAAGAAATGAAGAAGGCAGGATGTGAAATGGAAGAAAATGCTGTATCACCAACATGTATGACATATGCAGATGATTTAGTCCAAATAACAAAAACAAGTGATGTATAAGTGACATTGTAATAAAGAATGCAAAGCTGTTAAAAATGCTGCTCTGCATTTCATGGGTTTATAGAACAATACTAGGCTATTGGCCTGGAGGCCATTATAAGCCTAGCCAAGAATTTTGCCCATGTTCCCACAAAATCAACACCTGTTTCCCCTGTCCAGCAGGGACACAGTTGGGTTCCCAGGGGTGAATTTTCTGTTTCCCATCAAGTTGTCCAGGTTCCTCTTAAAAAGGGCTAGTGAGGTACTCTGCTTGACATGAAGAGGGAGCCTATCACATAGATGGGGGAGTCAATGGGACAGAAATCTATCCCGCTAACAAGTTCAATTAATGTCACAGACTAGGTTTCGGCCTTGTGTGCGGTTGCGTGAATAGAGATTGACTTATGGTTATACAGCAACACCATCAAGGCTGGGTCTGAGACGGCCTTGTACGCCAGACACAGGTCACCTCTGAGCAGTGTGTATGAGACTGAGTAGAGGGGCAGGGCTTTTAGCTTATCTGTATAGGATAGGGGTTTGAGACCCTGGATTTTCCTAGTCAGGAACCCTTGTGGTCTCTCCAGCTGCTGCATGTGCTTGGGAAGGTACATGCCGAATGGGGCATTGTACTCAATAATGGGTCTGATAAGGGAGGAGTGCAGGGATGTCATGACCTTCTTGTTCCTGGATGAAATACCCTTACTTATGAGTTGAGCCATGTAGAAAGCCTTCCGTACAATGGAGGCAATGTGGTGATCAAAAGTCAGGTTGCTATCAACCTGGGTGCCCAAATCCCTCACGACTGAATACATGCTTAGTATGTTGTTATTAATGTGATAATTAGTGGGGACACCATTTTCCCCAAAGGGAATAATGATACATTTCTTGGAATTCAGCTTGAGGCCATGCTTCTGGCACCAGTCATTAGTTTGGGTAAGGCCCTCTTGGAGGATGTTCACATCACTAGGGAAATTTAAGACAGTGCCAAGCTTGCAGTCATCTGCAAACTTGGTCAGCCACAGACCACTGGTTTTGGCTTGCACCTCAGAAAAATATATCCCACACAGTAGAGGCCCCAAGACCGATCCTTGTGGTACGCTGCTTGTTACAGGTCTACTACTAGTGGTGGCTTCCCCTATTTTGACTGAGTGGGTTCTATCAGTGAGCCAGTTAGCTACCCATCTGGTAACATATGGGTTGATGTCTAGCTGGGAAAGTTTATCTATTATGCTGGAGTGCGGAATAGTGTTGAAGGCTTTGGCTAGGTCAGTGTAGGTGGTATGCACTGTCTTTCTCTCATCCATGGCTTTGGTGACTGTTTCAAAGAAGTCGACCAAGTTTAACAGGCATGATCTCCCTTTGACAAAACCAAACTGTGTGGCGTCAAGTATTTGGAGGTTGCCAATGTCTTTCTTTATAAGGTCCATGATAATGCCTTCCATGGTTTTGCAGTTCAGGCTAGTTAGGCTGATAGACCTATAATTGCCTGGGTTGGTGGACACTCCACCTTTGTGTAGAGGGATAACAGTGGCTGTCCTCCATTCAGCTGGGATGAAGCTGCTGCTCAGGCTTTGGTTGAAAAGGGTGCCTAATGGTGCTGACATCTGATGCCTGAGTTCATGCAGGACACAGCCAGGGATGTCATCAGGTCCCATGGAGGCTGTATTTTTTTGCCTTTAATAGGGTATTAAAGACATGGTTTCTGGTGATGAATTATAAACAACCTCGCAACCAAGTAAAGTGTCTAATTAATCAGGAAAAAAATAATATTACCACACTTTACAAAACCAGCACAAACTAAATCCAAAGCAGTTCTGGAGCACAATAAAGAACGTTCTCCACCCAGGATCCAACAGTAACCCTTGTACCAATCTAGAAAAAAACTCCCAGTGAAACAGCCACCCTCTTCAACTCATATTTTATAAACACCATATCTAAACTCACTGCCAATTTCCCTCATGATCATCCAATCCCATCTGACCAGACTAATAATGCTCTCCCCTACTTACATAACTTCTCACTTGCACCTATCCCTACTACCACAGTAAAGAAACTGCTTCTGAAATTAAAGCCATGCACCAATGCCCCTGATGACCTGCCCACAGAATTCCTTCAAATAGGTGGAAATTTCATAGCATATCCTGTCAGGCTACTTCTTAATACTTCTTAATTCAAGAATCCTATGTTCCCACCATTTGGAAAAAAGCTTCCATCCTTTTACTGCATAAAGGTGGAAACAACACTGATATCTCCAACTTCTGACCCATTGCCATTCTATCTCCTATTTCAAAGATCCTCGAAAAATGTATCCACATCCAATTCCTTAACTATCTTCAAGACAATAAACTACTATCAGTAACCCAGCATGGCTTCAGACCCGAGCATAGCATCACTACAGCTCTAATATCCTTCTGTGAATCTCTAAATCAAGCTCGGGATGCTGGGAAGCTAGTCTCCTCTCTATTTCTAGACCTTTCTAAAGCCTTTGATACTGTATCCCACCTTCTTCTCCTTAGTAAACTCACCAACCTAGGAATGTCCCCCTCAACCTTTCTCCGGTTGTCCAACTACCTCACAGGGAGACAACAAGCCACAAAATGGCTACACTCTCTCTCTCCATTCCTCAATACTACTACTGATGTCCCCCAGGGATCCATCCTAGGGCCTCTGTTATTCAACATTTTCATCAATGAGTTTCACTCTACTCTCTCTCAAGGCACAGTCATCCAGTATGCAGATGACCCTGCAATCATCTGCAGTGCCAACTCACCTTCTGAACTCCTGAAACTTCCCCAGTCAGCACTCACCTCCACTGAAATATGGATGACTAACAACCATCTTGCCCTAGACCCTAAAAAAAAAAAAAACTTGTGCTATTCACCCCCAAGAAAACCACTGCTAAAATTAAAGACTCTTTCTCCATACTCTCTCAGGATAACACTACTATTGAGGTTGTCACACATACCAAGCTATTAGGAGTCATCATAGATGAACACCTATCCTTTGACTTGCATATTCATAACAATATAAAAAAAGCTCACCAAAAATTGGGCATGCTATACCACCACAAAACATTCCTGACCTTCTCCTCAAAACTGTCACTTGCCTCCTACTTCCTGCTCCCATCTCTCCTCTATGGTGCTCCTCTCTTTACTAACATACAAACCAGCCTAAAATTCAAGCTAAAGTCCTCCTATAACAAAGTTGCTAAATTTGTCACAAACAGAAAAAATTCATCCCACAACTGTGCCTCACTCCACATACTAAACAGGCTAGAACTTCCCCATCATCTCACATACATACATACATTCAACTAACTACAGCCCATAAACTAATATTCAACCCTACCAGCTTCCCTGCCCTTTCCTCTCTATTTAAACCCCATCACCCTAATAGACCTCTCCGCTCAAAGACTCAAATGCTCTTGCAAATTAACAAACCAACCCTCTCTGCTGGTCAAATGCTCCACTCCCTCTCCACTGCTAAATTATGGAACTCCCTCCCACAAACCCCAACATCCACCAGTAGCACAAATCTTTTCAAAAAAGCCTTAAAACAACATCTGTCCTCACAGTGGCTATGCTCATGTGCCAGTTCCTTTCACTCCATAACCTGCCTTTTTCTTTCTCCTACTATCACCTCCACTTCACTCCTTCTCCATCCTACCTACCTCCTTAATCCTCCTTTACTACTATTACTTATACTGGTAGTATCAGTAAGGAGTCTTATTTATGGCTGTATTGCCTCATTGCCTAAGTTTACTGTGTTAATAACCTATTTTATTGGCATCTCTTGTTGTACTTGATATATTTGTTGCTGTTTGTATAAATCATTGTGGAGCTTTTCTCCCCAGGTCTCCACTGAAAATGGGCACTCTTTGGCCCAGTGGACCATCCCAGTAAACAAATGCAAATAAATAAAATAAATAAATAAAAATTGCTGGAAATGTCCTGGTTTACTGATGGGGTGACAGGAGAGTTTCCTCCCACATTCCAAGGACTTGCCATCTAGAGCATTTCTCCCCCAGCAGCCATCCACTGAAAATGCTCTGTTCTGGATGTGCAGAGTCCACCTGTTGTGCTCACGTGGGTTTCCTTCCACATTCCAAGGACTTGGTGTCTAGCGCATTTGTCCCCGGGCAGCCATCCACTGAAAATGCTCTATTCTGGATGGAACACAGAACAGAGCATTTTCAGTGGATGATTGCCCAGGGAGAAATGCGCTAGACACCAAGTCCATGGAATGTGGGAAGAAACCCACGTGAGCACAACAGGCGGACTCTGCATGGAAGGCACCCCAGCCAAGAATCGAAAGGGAGAACCACTTGCTGTGAGACAACAACGCTAACTGCTTGTCCACATTCCTTATGCCAAAAAATCAAGAGCTATGGTTAAGTCCGCATCTGATGAAGTTTGTTGCGAACGAAAATGTATTGTATTTGTGAAGCATTAATGTGCTTTGTGGAACATCTGCTTTGGTTGAATAAATATCCTTTACTGTCATTTGGCTGGTGTTCTTCGTGTCCCTTGGCACTTTTTGCAGTTTTTCAGTGGTTTTGTGCCTTGGTGGAACTCTTGTTTGAATTTACTTGTATATGAAGAAGGCCTTATGATTGTCCTTAGTGGATGTGGCCAATTTGGACTCAAAGTTTGCCTTAAAATATTTCACCAGTGACCTTATTTGCTTGTTCAGACAAAGAAGAGATTGCTTCCAACTTGGCACCTACTCCTTCTTGGTCCTGTACAGCAATTATTTCCTTTTATTATAGAGTTTTTTATTACTACTGTCCACCAGACAGGTTTACTCTTCATTGAGGAAGATGATTTGGTCCTGTCAGGTATTGCTGCGTCCATGCAGCTATGTAGGTGCTCATATAGTTTTTTGATGTAGGCTTGGACATTAGTGCTAGTTCCAACTGAAAGGACAGTATCTGTGAAGCTGCTTATACCTGCTCTCAGGAGATTGTAGTCAGCTTTGGAAAAGATTTTTTGTGTGTCCCTGGCAAGGGGCGGGTCAGGGGAGATGGTGACTTCAAAAGTGATCGCTTTATGGTCAGATCTTAACAAGGAAGATGACACTGTTGGGATGCTGCAGTGGCTAAATACCACACACAAACAATGTAGAACTCTATAAGAATGAAGGATTCCAGTCTGACTACAACAGGAGTGCTACAGTGGTTACTCATGCTGGTTAATACCTGGTCCAAGATATTTTCACCTATTGTGGAGGTGTCAGCCAGCTGATCCAATGCATTGGGCTAAAATAGGTCTTCCACTCTATAGATGGGTAAAGTCACTCAGGGTCAGGGTAGAGGGTTGAATCTTGATAGATGCATGTAAGTCCAGATAGATGGACTGGGTGCCCTGAGTCATGGTTCGGGGCTTCGTAATTTGAATCAGTGTTTTGTCAACAGTTAACTGCACTTGGAGTGTTTCTTGTGCACCATACTTGTTTGACCAGCCTGGAGGTGTGTATATCTTTGATAAATATTGAAACCCCACCTCCTTTGGCTTTGTAGCCCTCCGTTTGGGGTCTGAAAGTATGGTAGGACAAGTAATCTGGTAATGCTGGGGTGCTTTCTGCAGCTTTGAACCAGGTTTCAGTGACTGCATACATGTCAGCAGCCTCCAGGGTGAGGAATGCTTGCAATTAGTGCAGTTTCATGCTAAGACTCCTAGCGTTTAGCAGCATGACCTTTAAATTTTGTTTAGAAGAATTTTTCATGTTGGCAATTTTCTCCTCATGACTTTTCCCAAAAAAGGCACTATGGGGGAGGCAAGAGCCTTTGCCATAACCTGAAACCCAGGGGAGACAAATGAAGGCCATCTCTGGCAAAGCATTGTGGTCTGTCAATCATGTTCTCCCAGGCTGTCAGGTACTGGATCCCCTTGGAATAACACCAGAAACTAAGCCAATTGTTAAAGTCAGTCATTTTCTGTTTGTATTGAGGCATCATTCTGGGTGACAGCAGAATGCTGCTTAAGGCTATGGACATACCTGCCTGGGACACATATTCAGTGAGCTCAATCATGTCTCTCTTCATATAGTCCAGAGAGGTACATCTCAAGTCATTCACACCAACATGGACTATGACAGAGTCATAACAGTACTTGTTGTTAAAAGACTTGAGTGCGTTTGTGATATGGCGGATTCTAGCATCTGACAAGCAACTTACTGTGACTTTGTCTTTGTCTAGCCTGGTGAGGGGCACATCTGTGAGTCTCACGATAGAGTCTCCAATGACTAGTATGTTGGGTTTGTGGCTGGGCCTTAGAGGCTGTGAGACACAGCACTTGTACTATGTGTGGTGCTTGGTGCTGTGGGCTGTGATGTGCATGTGTGTTTTTGCCTCGGCGGTCTCTTTTGTTTAGATATGTTTTTGTTGAGAACTTCTACATATGTAGGAGTGTGTTCTATAGGTGTGGTGTTTGTAGTGTTTGTGCAGACAACCTTCTCAATGCCAGATGTACTGGCTTGTAATTGAGTGTTATGGATTCGGTGAAGCAAACATTAATGGAATAGATTTAACAATAAAAGAAATAAATATTTTGAGAGTGACATTTGGTGAGAATGAAAGTACAATAAGTCAATGGAGATAAATACTGGAACAAATAAAAATTGTTAGATTAGTGGAAGATAGTGGTGAAGGAAGTGGTGACAGGTTGTTATTATTTACCATTGCAGAAGTTTAGTGACAAGAAGGATAATTTATACTTAAAAAAGAATGTGGTTTGAATAAAAAAAATCCAGTGGAACAAAGTCAGAAGGAAATGACAAGGATAGGAACTACCTGTAACTATGTATCAGGGAATGCTGGTACTGGTGAGAGACTGGAATGTCGAAGTGAGGGAGCAGGATTTATCTGGAGGCACCACTAAATAAAAAATTCAAGCAAAATGGGTTTGCTTAGAAAAATATTTGACGATATGATAGATCCTATGAGTGAACAAAGGAGACATAGTGCTAACGTTACCAATTATTCAGGTAGATACCAGACTTGGGTGAGATAAGATAGGGTATGCATCACTAAGGAGTATTTGCACAGAGTAGACTGTACTATTATACATCCTATAACAATAAATGATTGTGCACCTTTAATTATGGAAATGCTGATGGAAGAGAATAATGTTAGGGAAAACATTGTCAATGTCCAGCCTCCTTTTTGAAAAATGAAAGTTTTACTAAATGGCTTGATGATGAATTACTAAAAGAATTAGAATATATAGATCTATAGGAAAAAGAGACAGATACAAATTGGAATGAGCTTAAATGGAGATTTCAATGGATTGTAGAAAATTAGGCTAGGACTGTATGGATGGATGATAAGCAGGTATGAAAACTTAAAAATGTTGAAGGAAGTCAAAAGATATCAGGTCAGTCATCAGCAAGGTATGATGTAGGGATGAAAAACTGGCAAAATCATGGAAAATAGAAGAGAATATTTAAACAATTTGCATGCCTTTATGGCAAAAGCCATAAGTCAGAATTACTGTACTACCATGCCTAAGACTAGCAAATGTTGAGCATGGAAAGTTTGCAGCAGAATGGTAATCAAACTGAAGAAGTTAAGCACAGACAAGGTAATAAGGGAGTTGGTAAAACTGAAGGATGTAAGGGCACAGTATTACAGTAAATTGCATAGGCAAGATGAATGAGTGGAACAAAGGGTAAGACAGATGCAGGGTTAACTGAATAGGATAAAGCTGGAGGCAGTAGAGGAAGAGGAGGGGAAACACCTTATTGGAAAACTAATTATGGAAAAGATCAATGATGTGACAGAACAACAGAAGGGGGAAGCCACTGGGAGCTGATAGTATACTGGTGGAAGAATGGAAAAGGACAATGGACAACATAATGGAGGGTTGGTGCAGGCTATTTAATCACACTACTGAAGAGGGCTCAGCTCCAGAGTCATGGCAATGGGCAATTATGGAAGTTATTCCTAAGTAAAGGAAGGACCTGTGAGACCCAGGAGTGTATAGGCCTAGAGCCTGACTACAAGATATCCATGACAATTATGTCTGGAAGTCTTTCAAGAATATTAGTTAAGCCTAAACATGTTGATTAGGGTGGATTTGTTGAAGGGAGAGAAACATTTGATAACATTAGGTAAACAATATTAGTCCAACAGGATGTGGTGAGGAAGGACAAAACACTAATGATGGTGGCCTTAGACACAGAGGAGGCATCTGTCAGAATAAGGTAGAGGTTCTCAAAGGAAACACTGAATAAAGTGGGAATACCATCCAAATGGATAATGATGTTAACAGGGATATATAAGGGGTCAAAAGCAAAAATAAAATGTGCAGGTGGACTGTCAGCTGTGATAGAAATTATGAGGGGCACCTGAGAGGGATGCCAATTATCCCCATTATTATTTGGAATATAAACAGAACATTTTGCCCCAAAACAAGGCAAAATGGGATAAAGGGATATGGCTGTAGGGATCAACAGGAGAAAATAGCATTTTTCACAGATGATGTGCTATATTTGGCTAATCTGGACATGGGCATACTTACATTATGTAGAAAGACAACACTTTTTGATGAAATTTCTGGTTATAAAATAAATGAACAGAAAACCAAAGCCATTGCCTCTAAATATATTCTGGTGCATATTTAGTACAGAAGTACCCATTTCTCTTGGGGCATCTAAGACTAAAATATTTAGGGTAGTGGATCAGGCAAGATATCCATCAAAAGGCAGGGAAAATGTGAGAGGAGACAGTGGGAACTATAACAAATATAAGGAGATGGAAAATGATACAAGTGGAGGAAGATCATAGAGAAACAGCTGTGGTCTCTCTGATACTATACGCGAGCTAATCTTATCACTATAACCTGAGGGCATCATTACGGAAAAGATTAGATAATGTCAGTGAGGATTATCTGGGGGAGAGGAGAGAGGAAGTAAGATACAATGGGAGAGACAGTAAAACAACCATATGAAAAAGAGAGAACAGCTCGAGCATATTTAAAAGTGTATCATAATGCAGCACAACTTAGACTGATTGTAGCAATGGAGGCTGCGAATTACACAGTAAAATGGGCGGATATGATAGAGTTAAGAATAGGGAACAGAGAAGAGAAGCAAAAATAAGGCATTTGGAATTATGTGGAAAAATGTACGAGACACTATTATAGATTTATTAGTCTTTGATGGGATTAAATTTGTTGACTATGAAAAGCATAAAACCATGGTTATACATGATATTACCTGTTGGACAAAAGCTGTTACCTAAACTGAAAGCCAAGCATTGTGGGGCCTCAGATGTATGGAAAAAAGAGTTCAGATTTTGGAAGGAGTGTCTAGTAGGAGAGAAGATTAAGAATTGGGAAACATTTAAACAAGAATTTCAGTTGGAGAAAAATGATTGTCTTGCAAAGAGCCAAACACAAACTTCAGCTACAGGAAAAGGACTGTCTGGACTATCTAGATTAGTGTCAGACTTGAGGAGCAAGAAAATGAAGGCAAGGGAAATGGGAAAAAGATGGGAATTAGTAAATATTTTGATAGAAACAAGAGGGTTGTTGTTGTTGTTTGTCTTTCAGCTTTTCCCAGTTACGGGTCACCACAGCGGAACTCCGGTCCGCTAATGATTGGCAGTTTTTTTTTATGGTGTCAAGTTGCCAGCCCAATGCCCAACCTTCAACAAAGGCACGCCCATTCAATGCATGTCTTTTGAACACCCACTCGACTATGGGGAGGACATGCAGACTCCACACAGAAGGCACTCCCAACCCAAGCCAAGAATCGAACGGGAGAACCTCTTGCTGTGAGGCAACAATGCTACCACTGCACCACCACGGATAGAAACAAGAGGGTAAGAGGGGCAAAGGGTGGATTTATAACTAGGGCATAATAAAGCAACATGAGAGGATGGGGAAAAGGAACAGGGGATAACAACAAATGGAAAAAAAAAATCACATCTAATATACTAGATAGTGAAATTTGGTTAGCCATTAAGAATGCTACAAAAGCAAGGAGGTTCAGAATAGTTCCATGAAAGTGTCTTCATATGTGTTTTCACACTCTCCAAAGGGTAAGTAAAATATTCCCAGAGGACATGCGAGAGAGAAAAGTTGGGAGCATATTTTTGTTACTATAAGAGCCTGGGGCAATTTAAGCAGCAAATGCAAGAAGTAATGACCAAAATAGGACAGTAAAATTAAACAGGGAAGGTTTTCTATTCAGCTGGTATGTGGAGGAGATAAATAAGCATAAAAGTAATATATATTTTTTCTTTTTATGATTACTGTGAAAAAAAAAACAGAAGAAAAGGGAACCTCTGAAAATAGGAGAAGTAATAACAACGATGCATGAATTAAGGAGCTTCCTAACCTATGGCATCTGGGAAAGAAAGTTTTAAAAATTAAATGGGATGTGTGGGACTGACATGATATAGAAGATAGATTGTTTCAGGTTATTTCAGATAGTCTAAAATATATGGCATATCTTGAAATATTAAAAAAAATAAGTACTGAAACTTGAATTTATGAATGGTAAAGAAGGAATGACATAGAGGATAAAAAGTGTGTAATTTTGAAAGTTCAGTGCTGTTGAAGTTGAGTAATCATTAGACATGAAGAAACAAAGCTGATGAAGCTGTTTTATAGAACTACAGCAAAATAATGGAGGCAAGGGAAGAATGCAAAGGTTTAGAATTTTTAATATGTAAGATATATATATATATATATATATATATATATATATATATATATATATATATATATATATATATATAGTGTGCAGTGCATTTTTATGAATTGGAAGTAAAATACAGAGGTTCGGCTGACAAGATAAAATTAAATGTATAAGTACAGCCCACCCAAGTTTTGAAGAGTCCAGAACTGTATAATTAAAATGATGGAGATATATGTTTGGTTGAAGCAGCACATGGAAAAGGGTACACCATGCATGAGGATTGCACATACTGTACTCTCTCTCTCTCTCTCTCTCTATAGATATATATATATATATATATATATATATATATATATATATATATATGGGTCTACTTTAAAACACCTACATGCAAAACACCGACGATGAGAAGACCGAGACCGGAAGATCGACAACTGAGATGACCGACAGTTTAAAAGCACAAAACTTCACATGACCGACAAACCACAATCCTGACAATCAACAAAGCAAAACAAATACCTTTTCCAAAAAATACACACACAACACAAGCACAATAAAAACCTTATGAACCTACACTAAATCTTACATACACAACTATCTATGTCCTAACCTTAACCCAAACCCTAACCCTAAGGTTCGTCACAATCACACACTCACTTAACCCGTGCCCTAACCCTAACTCACTTAACCCGCCCCTAACCCTAAAGTCTGCCACTCTCACACACTTACCTTACCCGCACCTTAACCCTAACTCACTTAACCCGCCCCTAACCCTAAAGTCTGTCACTATCGCACACTTACCTTAACATGTCGGAGTTCTCAGCATCAGGCTTTTAAACTGTCGGTCATCTCAGTTGTCGATCTTCAGGTCTCGGTGTTCTCGTCGTCAGTGTTTTGTGTGTTGGTATTTTAAAGTAGACCCATATATATATATATATATATATATATATATATATATATATATATAGATATATATATATATATATATATATATTTATATACATACACGCACACACACACACACATATATATATATATATATATATATATATATATATATACAAACACACATATATGTCTGTGTGTGTGTGTGTGTGTGCGTGTGTGTGTGTGTGTGTGTGCGCGCGCGTGTGTGTGTAGATGTGTGTATATATATATATATATATATATATATATATATATATATATATATATATATATATATATATATATTCTGAAATAAACACTATTTTTGTACAAAGAAAGAGAAGGTATGGAACCAGTTGATCCTAGCTTGTCCCATCAAGTTCTGTGGCCTTTCGTAAAACAGAGTTTAAAGTTTTGTTAAAACTTTCAACTACGGCATCTCTTTGATTTACAGATGGTCTTACTCTTTCACTTTAAAAAATGACAAAAATCATACATCACTCTAGACATGAATGGTTGCTTTACTTAGTAAGATTTTTTTGGGATGTTCATACACTAAAAAAAGAGCCGTGCAAGTTCTTTGGCAATGGACTTTGCGTTGACTCTTTGCAGAAGTACATCCTCTGGAAATTGTGTTGCAAAATCAATAACCACCAGCCCAAGATATACTTCTGCCAGTTTATTTATAAGTGGACCAGCTATGTCCATTGCAGTCTGCTCAAAAGGAATGTCTACAATGGGCAAGGGTATCACATGATTCTTAATTAGTGAGCTAGGTGCAATCATATGAACCCTCATGCAGATTTCATAACATTTCTATGTGCCCTTCACAACACCAGGTCAATAAGCTCTCAGCAAAATCTTAACTTTTATCTTTTCATTGCTAAATGAATAAATTACAAGTTTAGTAATAATATAATGACAGAAAGCCGATACTATACTTCTAATTGTTAGCAGTTCAACACTATCATATTATATAGGCATGCTTTCATATATAGGTTGTTAGTTAGTGTTAACAGTTTTTACAGGCATAGAATTGCTGTCATTAACTATGCCGTATTTGCTTGTATTTCCTTTCCTAGAGTATTTAAAACAAACCAGTTAAGGTGATGACAGTTTTTTGGATGCAGACAAAGAAGCATATTTAAATAAAGGCTTATTATTACCATCTTGTACATGCAAATCTCTCAACTAATATGATTTTGATGACGCACTCCTACTTTGTTCTCAAACTTGTACTCATCCATCTTAAAATCAGAAATTATTTTAAACTGTTTTAACTTAATAGTAACAACATTTGAAAAGTACCCTTAATTTGAGGCCTTTACCTTAGAAGTTTAGAGGTATGGTTAGTAACAACTCTTATTTTGAAGCAACTATCTATTTGGAAGACTTTTTCATTCTAGGATACCTACTTTCTTAAGTTATTAAGGAATGCCCTCTTATATTTAACTATAGCCAAACTTGTTAGAACTTTACTTGTATCATTACATGTGGTTTAGCCATAAATAATATGTGTCATACTGGAAAATAATAATCTTACCAGTCTATCCATACTGAACTTTCAGTTCTGAAACTTTCCTTTTCAGAAACACCTTTAAAATGCCCTTGTCACTCCTTCAGACTCATCCTGGCTTCTTCTCTCAAATCAGAAACAAAAGAATCTAACTCCTATCAAGATAATATGCCTGAAATAGCTTTATCTGCAGCTGATTTCTATTAATGGCATGCCTTACTCCTGTTTAATTACTCAACTCATAGAGTTAGCAGAGTTAAAAGCACAGTGTTTCCTATATTCAGCAAATACTAATGCATTAAATACATTTTTATTTCTATTTATTTTAGGCCAGCAAAGTCCTGTATGATTCAGCCTCTTGCTGTATGACAGTCACTGGCAAACCATCAACACTTTTAAAGATTTTTACACGTACACAACATCATTACTCTTTGTCACATGTTTGTCAATAAATGTATTCATTTTATCTTTTGAATATTTCTTTTTTTAATTTTCTGCAATCCCTTCTTAACAGTGATTAAATTATTTAATGCATGACTTAATATTATCACATTTGCAGATGAAATTTTATTTTTTCCAAAGTCCATTGATATCTATTCTGTACCTTTTGTGAGTGGTTCAAGAAAAAAGTTTCAGATTTTAATTTCTGAAAGTGTGAATTAACTCTTTTTCCAATGAGTGCTCAAAATACTGTTTGTAAAAGCACAAGAAAGGATAGCATTATTCAGTTAAAGTAATGCAGAAAATTAACTACGTAGATTCAGTTTTAAAAAATTGTATTAATGCAAAAAATTAAGTACTTACGTTCAGTTTAAAATAATTGTATAAGCAATTTAGTCTGTTACAGTAGGCTGCTAAAAGCAGAATTGCTGAATTCAGGTGAGTTTTTATTTAGGTTTGCCGTTTTGTAGCAGCAGGGTGGGAGGGCAGAGATGACACCTTTGGAAGAACCTAAAAACAATCTAAAACCACCTTTCCCCATCAATCACGCCACCTCTTTCCATTCTTTGCCCCACGTTGTTTCTCCACTTTTCCACACATGGCCCCCATCACCATCCCATCCAGTTTATTAGGCAAATAGGTTTGTTATTTTTGATTAATGTCTTTTTTAAAATTATTTTAATTCTAGCAGATGCACCCACATTGCACTGTAGTGATGCCAGATGCAATCACATTCCTCTGAAGTGATGCCACTTCTAAAAGTAATTTTATAGACATTTGTAGTCTTGTCATTGTAACATACAAAATAATGGAGTTTGCAATATCATTTCCAGATTAGTCTTCAGTTTTCTGGAATGTCTGCTAAAATGAGTAGAAGATAATCCTCCATGGGACTGTAGAGTTTAGATAAAGAAGGATGAGATTTAAAATGTACCGTGACCTCGCCTGGCCAGATGTAGCAGTAGCAACAGAGCTAAAACACAGTTAGGTGTCACTTGTTTCCATGCTGACCCCCAGCCAGCTTCCAAGAAAGGTAATCTGGCTGGAATGTCTCAAGGGGTACCACAAGTAAGGATTTGCAAATATGTCATCTATTTGCTGGTCTTTAATTTATTAATCGTATAGAAGAGATGATAACTTTTTGTCAATTGTTTTTTTTATTAAGCTAGTAGCAAAGGTAAGCTATCACTGGTGCAACTATGATTCTTATGAATCTAGTAGAAGCATGGTTTAGCTACATTTAGAGATTTTATTGAAGTGAGGCCCAGATGTTCCTGCTCTGAATTCCTTGTTCCAAAAGTCAACAACTTACAGGAAAGGAAAGGTACAGCTACAGCAGATAGAGGTACATGCCTGAGTTTGTGCAACAGAAGTGTATATTACATTTGTTGCTTATAACAGGAGAAATAAAGAACCCTTATGGCTGTGCTGTAGAAGTGATGTCTGCTGTTTCTCCTTTCCTCTACTCAGAGATGAATTTATTTCGTGATCACAGAGATCTCAGGTCTTTAACTTGCAGACATAGACATTTGGTGATTAGAGCTCACAGGTAGTGATAGTACAGTTAAGGTCTACAATGGGGCAATTAGTATGTGACCCTAGTAGCATTACAAGTGATTGAGCTTAAAATATCAGGTAAATGGAAACAAAGAAAGAAAGTAAGAGGCGCTGAGGTTAGATCACTGTGATCAACCAAGACCGGATATCAGAACAGTCATCCTTAGTATGCTGAATGTTGTTTAAAAAAGACAAGGGGCAACTGCTGCAGCTATGTAACACTGTGCCTACCGCTCCTAGTAAAGTCCAGGCCGTCCATGTAGCAGGGATTTATAGGAGAAAGCTGCATGTAAATAATGTTTTTCTTTAGAAATAATTCCAAGCCAAGGGGGTGCTTAGTGTACAATGGGAGCAAATAGAAATTCACTTCAAAGTACTGAGAATTTTGTTGAATAATGAAACAAAAAACTTCCACTATACTGTACATTGGCAGTGATATGCCAAACCAAGCTTTACGAATTAGTAGCAACTACCCAGGCATGATATTTAATAGGACAATTATTCAAAGTATTTACTATGCCTGACAAAGCAGGAGTAACATTTATAACATGCAAGTTAAGACTCTACCTTTAGCTGAGAAAACAAAAACCTGAGATTGATTTTAAGAAACATGTCAATGTCCTATTTATGTACTATGTCTCACACAATGGTTGTTTTAGTTATGATACTTCATATGTATCCTGGAAGGAAAGACAGGATTTATCTTCTGGCTGGGAAACCTAAAAGTCTGAAATAAAAGAAGTGGCCCAATCCAGCACTTTTAATTGGTGTCAGGAACCATCAAAATGTCAATTAAGCAACAAGTGTTAAGTTCCCTATATTAGCTGAAAACAGTGGAGAAATGAGGAAAAAAGAGGCTACTGTTGCCTGAAAAAGCAACTAAAATTGATACCTCCAATATATACTGACAGCCATAAACTGCTTGCTGCAGAAATGTATTTTTAACAAACATTTATTTAAAAAAAAAGTTCTTCTGTATCACAAAGGTAGAAATGCATTGTCAAACATAGAAACAACATAAAACAGTAAATAACACAGCAACGTTATACGAGCTAAAAGGCTCCGTAATAAAATGAGGTTGATAACGAGTGTAGTTTTATTATGATGGACATAAGCAGAGCACTAATAATGAGGACCAAATATCACATCCATCCTTTCAAATTAGGATCAAGCAAAAGTATGTTCAGAAAGCAGAGTAGCTAAACTGCATCCATAACCTTTAAGTACTGTGCTGTTAGGACCGCCTCAGATTAAAATCTATGTTAAGATACACATACATCATTCAGATGACACCATATTGTGGATACTTACTGATAAGCTGGTTGATCTTTGATAAACATCACTTTGAGGAGAGGGAAAATGTAATAAAATGTGACATTTTTTAGTGAATCACCCTCACCCTTTGTCCAATGCATGAAAATAAAAACTAACCCAAACAGTAATTATAGATCTCAAAATATGATTGCATCCACTCATATTCAATTATACCATTCCCATTTGTCACATTAGTTTTTGAAGGTTTATAAAGAGATGTGGCCATATAGATTTAATAGTTTTAGACAACCACAAATATGTAAGGCATTTGCAATAGTTTTATCCCTGGAAATGGAAACAAATTAGTGAATTAATTTTGCCCATAGCAGCCACTTTATGGGGAGTTAAGCAGGTATTAAACAACACAAATGGCTGATACATAAATATAGTATCTGGTAAGTACCTGTACATTCTGCATCCCATTACCCCAAATATGTTCGATATTCATCTCCTTAAGTAGTGACATCCAATAGTTGGAAGACTGTGCCAATGAAAAGATTATACATTTAAGACAGTTTTAGAAGAAGACGAGACAATGTTTATTTTAAGGATATGAAAACAATTGGGATATTAATGTATTAATGTTAATTTATTATGATTTATTTCAACAAGTGGAAAACTGGCAACTTAAATTCAGTTGCAGAGCAGCACTGACATTAAGATTCAAAAATTAAACATCATCATGAGATGACACCAATTATTTGTCATTTAACAAATTAATAAATAACTCACCCTTCATCATAAGAAAGTCAGAATGCTGATGAGGTGGATTGTTTATTCCTGTTTTGGGAATACATTTCAGAGGTTGCTAAGCATGAATTCTTTTAAATGACACATTTTGGAGATAAATTTCTGAACATCTAAAATTAACATTTTGATAAAAAACAGAAATTTTGGAACCAGGTTTAAACTTTTATGAAGAAGCAGCTTATGCTTAGGACTAATTCTTATATATAAAATTTGATCTAACTGGGGTAATAATAAGAAGGTGATTGTTATCAGGTAGGGAGATTAAGTGGCCTAAAGAGTGAGAAGTTTTACAATTTCTGAAATCACATAAAAAGGGAAAAGTTGAGATCTTCAGACCACTTTTCTCATTTGGATAAACAGTTCAGTTTTCATTCTACAGTTCTTCTTACACCATATGCAAGAGGAGATGGGTTTGCTAATTTACAGTATTTATTCAAGATGTTGGGAATAGAATTATTGCAGAAATAAAAAAAAACTCTTGAAAATATTCATGTTTATAATGGATACTTTTCTAGTAAACTAAAGTCAAGCTTACTCTAATTTCCTACTCTGTTCTGGCTTTATCAAAGACTGAGTTGAGATTTACTCATATAACTGAG
This sequence comes from Protopterus annectens, assembly GCF_019279795.1. Lineage (NCBI taxonomy): Eukaryota > Metazoa > Chordata > Ceratodontiformes > Protopteridae > Protopterus > Protopterus annectens. Next base: position 1,718,536,772 of record NC_056739.1, on the reverse strand, counting down.
CAGGTGTCAGCTTTATATTTAGCCCTTACTTATTTGAATTTGTTCAATCAGATATTTATGTAAATAATGCCTTATGAGTTTAAAATCACCTCTGCTTTGGCTGTGCCATGGCTGTAGCTTGTTTCTCCCCTTATTCTCCGCCCTGTCCTTATGCTGCTGTGACTGTTATAGACTGGCCTGCCAAGATGTTCATGTGCTGCTCCATCTGTCTGCACAGTGGCATGATGGGCAGCGGCACACTCAAACAAAATCTACCTACCTATGTAGATCATATGCAGCAGTTTTCATACTGATGTGTGGATTTAGCTGACACATTCCCTGCTTTTTTGTTTCAATAGTTGAGAGTAAAATGGTTCCCATTACCTACCTTGACTTGGCCAAGGCATTTGACACAATCCCTGATTCGGGCATTGTTGACAAATGTAAGTGGTTAGGTACAAACCCTTATGTCACCCAGTGGATTGCCAGCTGGCTCACAGACAGGACCCAGGAAGGTAGAATTATGGAATCCACCTCTACAAATATGCCAAACACAAGTGGAGTCCCTCAGGGACAGTCCTGGGGCTTCTTTTTGGCATTTACTTCTTTGAAGTCAAGGACAGCTTCAGTGTCTTCTGGCTGACTAAATTTGCAGATAATTCCAAATTAGGAACTGTCATTGAATTTTCCACTGACATAAACGTTCCCCAGGAAGGGGTGACACAGACATACTGGTGCCAGAGCCATGGACTAAAAAAATGCCAAGAAATGCATAACATTATCCTTCTGGAAGTCATCCACCCCTGATAGCTATCATATAGGCAAAACACTCATATGAGTTGACCCAGTAATCAAGAACTTGGGGACACACACAGACAATAATCTAGCCTTTGACCATCATGTGTCTATAGTAGTGAGTAAGTCATTCTGTGCTGTGCAATTTATAAACAAAAGTATGGCATCTAGATTCAAGAAAGTAATTGTTCACTTTTTTTCGGCATCCATCAAACATATCATTGAGTACAATGTCTCCTTTGGTATGTCCCTAACCAGGTATATCCAACAAATGGAACGTCCACAGAGGTTTCTAATGAAAAGAATACATGTGTAAATAGCATCCCTGTACTCTGTCTCCTACAGGCTGTTGAAGAGGATCTATGCCTGGCATATAAGGCATTGTCAGACCACACTCTGATGGACCTCCTGTATATCCATAAAATAAACAGCACCAGAATTACTCATTCTAAAAAATTAAACCTTGCCAGTGATATAAATAGGACCTACTAGAGAGCTAGGTATGTATCCCAGAGACTATTCCTTCTCTGGAACAGGCTCATTATCCAGGTGAAGCAGAGTTCCTCGCAAACCCAATTCAAGTGTAACTTGGACAATTGGATGAGGAACAAGAAATTGTTCCCTGGTTTGTCACCTGTGTCTCCAATGGACATGGGCAGCCTGTAAATGGTTAATCTCCCAGGCCCCTGCTTGTGAATGTTTCACCTCCCAAGTCCCTGCTTACACTAATCAAAGGCACCAGAACTTGTCAGTGATTTTGATGCATGGATAGGTTTAAAAAGGCCCTTCTGGTCAGTAGCCTAGTAAACGGCTATGAACCTATAATAAAAAAATGTTATGAAAACTCATGGGTACAAGTTAAGATAACTGAGTGGACACAAAAAAAAAATAAGTATTAAGAGATGAGTAAAATAGGGATGTCTAATGAGTATAAGATTATTTACATTAGTAATGAATGTAATAGCAGTACCAACATGTATGGAAGAAATGAAGAAGGCAGGATGTGAAATGGAAGAAAATGCTGTATCACCAACATGTATGACATATGCAGATGATTTAGTCCTAATAACAAAAACAAGTGATGGATAAGTGACATTGTAATAAAGAATGCAAAGCTGTTAAAAAATGCTACTCTGCATTTCATGGGTTTATAGAACAATACTAGGCTATTGGCCTGGAGGCCATTATAAGCCTAGCCAAGAATTTTGCCCATGTTCCCACAAAGTCAGCACCTATTTCCCCTGTCCAGCAGGGACACAGTTGGGTTCCCAGGAGTGAATTTTCTGTTTCCCATCAAGTTGTCCAGGTTCCTCTTAAAGAGGGCTAGTGAGGTATTCTGCTTGACATGAAGAGGGAGCCTATCCCACAGATGGGGGAGTCATTGGGACAGAAATCTATCCCGCTAACAAGTTCAATTAATGTCACAGACTAGGTTTGGGCCTTGTGTGTGGTTGCGTGAATAGAGTTTGACTTATGGATATGCAGCAACACCATCAAGGCTGGGTCTGAGATGGCCTTGTATGCCAGACACAGGTCACCTCTGAGCAGTGTGTATGAGACTGAGAAGATGGGCAGGGCTTTTAGCTTATCTGTATAGGATAGGTGTTTGAGACCCTGGATTTTCCTAGTCAGGAACCCTTGTGGTCTCTCCAGCTGCTGCATGTGCTTGGGAAGGTACATGCAGAATGGGGCATTGTACTCAATAATGGGTCTGATAAGGGAGGAGTACAGGGATGTCATGACCTTCTTGTTCCTGGATGAAATACCCATGCTTATGAGTTGGGCCATGTAGAAAGCCTTCCGTACAATGGAGGCAATGTGGTGATCAAAAGTCAGGTTGCTATCAACCTGGGTGCCCAAGTCCCTCACGATTGACTGCATGGTTAGTATGTTGTTATTAATGTGATAATTAGTGGGGACACCATTTTCCTTAAAGGGGATGATGATACATTTCGTGGCATTCAGCTTGAGGCCATGCTTCTGGCACCAGTCATTAGTTTGGGTAAGGCCCTCTTGGAGGATGTTCACATCACTAGGGAAATTTAAGACAGTGCCAAGCTTGCAGTCATCTGCAAACTTGGCCAGCCACAGACCACTGGCTTTGGCTTGCACCTCAGAAAAGTATATCCCAAACAGTAGAGGCCCCAAGACCAATCCTTGGGTTACGCTACTCATTACGGTGTACTACTAGTGGTGGCTTCCCCTATTTTGACTGAGTGGGTTCTATCAGTGAGCCAGTTAGCTACCCATCTGGTAACATACGGGTTGATGTCTAGCTGGGAGAGTTTATCTATTATGCCGGAGTGGGGAATAGTGTTGAAGGCTTTGGCTAGGTCAATGTAGGTGGTCTTTCTCTCATCCATGGCTTTGGTGACTGAAGTTTAACAGGCATGATCTCCCTTTGACAAAACCAATCTGTGTGGGGTCAAGTATTTGGAGGTTGCCAATGTCTTTGTTTATAAGGTCCATGATAATGCCTTCCATAGTTTTGCAGATCAGGCTAGTTAGGCTGATAGACCTATAATTGCCTGGGTCGGTGGACATTCCACCTTTGTGTAGAGGGATAACAGTGGCTGTCCTCCATTCAGCTGGGATGAAGCTGGTGCTCAGGCTTTGTTTGAAAATGGTGCCTAATGGTGCTGACAGCTGATGCCTGGGTTCATGCAGGACACAGCCAGGGATGTCGTCAGGAACCATGGAGGCTGTATTTTTTGCCTTTGAGAGGGCATTAAAGACCTGCTTTCTGGTGATGAATTATAAACAACTTCTCAACCAAGTAAAGTGCCTAATTATTAAGGACAAAAAGGAATATTACCACACTTTACAAAACCAGCACAAACTAAATCCAAAGCAGTTCTGGAGCTCAATAAAGAACCTTCTCCACCCAGGATCCAACAGTAACCCTTGTCCCAATCCAGAAAAAACTCCCAATGAAATAACCACCCTCTTCAACTCATATTTTATAAACACCATATCTAAACTCACTGCCAATTTCCCTCATGATCATCCAATCCCATTTGACCAGACTAATAATGCTCCCCCCTACTTACATAACTTCTCACTTGCACCTATCCCTACTACCACAGTAAAGAAACTGCTTCTGAAATTAAAGCCATGCACCAATGCCCCTGATGACCTGCCCGCAGAATTCCTTCAAATAGCTGCAAACTTCATAGCATATCCTGTCAGCCTACATCTTAATAGGTCTATTCAAGAATCCTATGCTCCCACCATTTGGAAAAAAGCTTCCATCCTTCTACTGCATAAAGGTGGAAACAACACTGATATCTCCAACTTCTGAGCCATTGCCATTCTATCTCCTATTTCAAAGATCCTCGAAAAATGTATCCACATCCAATTCCTTAACTATCTTCAAGACAATAAACTATATCAGTAACCCAGCATGGCTTCAGATCCGAGCATAGCATCACTACAGCTCTAATATCCTTCTGTGAATCTGTAAATCAAGATCGAGATGCCAGGAAGCTAGTCTCCTCACTATTTCTAGACCTTTCCAAAGCCTTTGATACTGTATCCCACCCTCTTCTCCTTAGTAAACTCACCAACTTAGGAATGTCCCCCTCACCCTTTCTCCAGTTTTCCAACTACCTCACAGGGAGACAACAATGGATGACTAACAACCATCTTGCCCTAGACCCTAAAAAAAAGAAAACTTGTGCTATTCACCCCCAAGAAAACCACTACTATAATTAAAGACTCTTTCTCCATACTCTCTCAGGATAACACTACTATTGAGGTTGTCACACATACCAAGCTATTAGGAGTCATCATAGATGAACACCTATCCTTTGACTTGCATATTCATAACAATATAAAAAAAGCTCACCAAAAATTGGGCATGCTATACCACCACAAAACATTCCTGACCTTCTCCTCAAAACTGTCACTTGCCTCCTACTTCCTGCTCCCATCTCTCCTCTATGGTGCCCCTCTCTTTACTAACATACAAACCAGCCTAAAATCCATGCTAAATTCCTGCTATAACACAATTGCTAAATTTGTCACAAACAGAAACAATTCATCCCACCACTGTGCCTCACTCCACATAATAAACTGGCTAGAACTTCCCCATCATCTCACATAGATACATAAAACTAACTACAGCCCATACACTAATATTCAACCCTACCAGCTTCCCTGCCCTTTCCTCTCTATTTAAACCCCATCACCCTAATAGACCCCCTCCGCTCAAAGACTCAAATGCTCTTGCAAATTAACAAACCAACCCTCTCTGCTGGTCAAATGCTCCACTCCCTCTCCACTGCTAAATTATGGAACTCCCTCCCACAAACCCTAACATCCACCAGTAGCACAAATCTTTTCAAAAAATCCTTAAAACAACATCTGTCCTCACAGTGGCTATGCTCATGTGCCAGTTCCTTTCACTCCATAACCTGCCTTTTTCTTTCTCCTACTATCACCTCCACTTCACTCCATCTCCATCCTACCTACCTCCTTAATCCTCCTTTACTACTATTTCTTATACTGGTAGTATCAGTAAGGAGTCTTATTTATGGCTGTATTGCCTCATTGCCTAAGTTTACTGTGTTAATAACCTATTTTATTGGCATCTCTTGTTGTACTTGATATATTTGTTGTTGTTTGTATAAATCATTGTGGAGCTTTTCTCCCCGGGCCTCCACTGAAAATGGGCACTTTTTGGCCCAGTGGACCATCCCGGTAAACAAATGCAAATAACTAGAATAAATAAATAAAAATTGCTGGAAATGTCCTGGTTTACTGATGGGGTGACAGGAGAGTTTCCTCCAACATTCTAATGACTTGCCGTCTAGACCATTTCTCCCCCAGCAGCCATCCACTGAAAATGCTCTGTTCTGGATGTGCAGAAACCCAGAACAGAGTATTTTCAGTGGATGGCTGCCCAGGGAGAAATGCGCTAGACGCCAAGTCCTTGGAATATGGGAGGAAACCCATGTGAGCACAACAGGTGGACTCTGCACGGAAGGCACCCCAGCCGAGAATTGAAAGGGAGAACCACTTGCTGTGAGGCGACAATGCTAACCACTTGTCCACATTCCTAATGCCAAGAGATCAAGAGCTATGGTTAAGTCCGCATCTGATGAAGTTTGTTACAAACGAAAACATACTGTATTTGAGAAGCATTAATGTGCTTTGTGGAACATCTGCTTTGGTTGAATAAATATCCTTTACTGTCATTTGGCTGGTGTTCTTCATGTCCCTTGGCACTTTTTGCAGTTTTTCAGTGGTTTTGTGCCTTGGTGGAACTCTTGTTTGAATTTACTTGTATATGAAGAAGGCCTTATGATTGTCCTTAGTGGATGTGGCCAATTTGGACTCAAAGTTTGCCTTAAAACATTTCACCAGTGACCTTATTTGCTTGTTCAGACAAATAAGAGATTGCTTCCAACTTGACACCTGCGCCTTCTTGGTCCTGGACATCAATTATTTCCTTTTATTATAGAGTTTTTTTATTACTACTGTCCACCAGCCTGGTTTACTCTTCTTTGAGGAAGATGATTTGGTCCTGTCAGGTATTGCTGAGTCCATGCAGCTATGTAGGTGCTCGTATAGTTTTTTGATGTAGGCTTGGACATTAGTGCTAGTTCCAACTGAAAGGACAGTATCTGTGAAGCTGCTTATACATGCTCTCAGGAGATTGTAGTCAGCTTTGGAAAAGTTTTTTTGTTTGACCCTGGCAAGGGGCAAGTCAGAGGAGATGGTGACTTCAAAAGTGATCGCTTATGGTCAAATCTTAACAAGGAGGATGACACTGTTGGGGTGCTGCAGTGGCTAAATACCACACACAAACAATATAGAACTCTCTAAGAATGAAGGATTCAGGTCTGACTACAACAGGAGTGCTAGAGTGGCTACTCATGTTGGTTAATACCTGGTCCAGGATATTTTCACCTATCATGGGGGTGTCAACCAGCTGATCCAATGCATTCGGCTAAAATAGGTCTTCCACTCTATGGATGGCTAAAGTCACTCAGGGTCAGGATCGAGGGTTGAATCTTGATGGATGCATGTAAGTCCAGATAGATGGAGTGGGTGCTCTGAGTCATGGTTCGGGGCTCCATGATTTGAATCTTTGTTTTGTCAACAGTTAACTGCATTTGGAGTGACTATTGTGCTCCATACTTGTTTGACCAGCCTGGAGGTGTGTATGTCTTTGATAAATATTGAAACCCCACCTCCTTTGGCTTTGTAGCCCTCCGTTTGGGGTTTGACAGTATGGTAGGACAAGTAACCTGGTAAGGCTGGGGTGCTTTCTGCAGCTTTGAACCAGGTTTCAGTAACTGCACAAGTGTCAGCAGCCTCCAGGGTGAGGAATGCTTGCAATGAGTGCAGTTTCATGCTAAGACTCCTAGCGTTTAGCAGTATGGCCTTTAAATTTTGTTTAGAAGAATTTTTCATGTTGGTAATTTTCTCCTCATGACTTTGCCCAAAAAAGGCACTATGGGGAAGGCAAGAGCCTTTGCCATAACCTGAAACCCAGGGGAGACAAATGAAGGCCATCTCTGGCAAAGCACTGTGGTCTGTCAATCATGTTTTCCCAGGCTGTCAGGTACTGGATCCCCTTGGAATAACACCAGAAACTAAGCCAATTGTTGAAGTCAGTCATTTTCTGTTTGTATTGAAGCATCATTCTGGATGACGGCAGAATGCTGCTTAAGACTATGGACATACCTGCCTGGGACACATATTCAGTGAGCTCAATCATGTCTCTCTTCATATAGTCCAGAGAGGTACATCTCAAGTCAGTCACACCAACATGGACTATGACAGAGTCATAACAGTACTTATTAAAAGACTTGAGTGCTTGCGTGATATGGTGGATTCTAGCAACTGACAAGCAACTTACTGTGACTTTGTCTTTGTCTAGCCTGGTGAGGGGCACATCTGTGTGTCTCACGATAGAGTCTCCTTTGACTAGTATGTTGGGTTTGTGGCTGGGCCTTAGAGGCTGTGAGACACAGCATATGTACTATGTGTGGTGCTTGGTGCTGTGGGTTGTGATGTGCATGTGTGTTTTTGCCTCGGAGGTCTCTTTTGTTTAGATATGTTTTTGTTGAGAACTTCTACATATGTAGGAGTGTGTTCTACAGGTGTTTGTAGTGTTTGTGCAGACAACCTTCTCAATGCCAGATGTACTGGCTTGTAATTGAGTGTTAGGGATTCGGTGAAGCAAAAAATTTATGGAATAGATTTAACAATAAAAGAAATAAATATTTTGGGAGTGACATTTGGTGAGAATGAAAGTACAATAAGTCAATGGAGAAAAATACTGGAACAAATAAAAATTGTTAGATTGGTGGAAGATAGTGGTGAAGGAAGTGGTGACAGGTTGTTATCATTTACCACTGCAGAAGTATAGTGAGAAGAAGGATAGTTTATAATTAAAAAAGATTGCGGTTTGAATAAATAAAATCAGAAAGAAATGACAAGGATAGGAACTACCTGTAACTATGTATCAGGGAATGCTGGTAATGGTGAGAGATTGGAATGTCGAAGTGAGGGAGCAGGATTTATCTGGAGGCACCACTAAATAAAGAATTCAAGCAAAATGGGTTTACTTGAAAAATATTTGAAGATATGATAGATCCTATGAGTGAAGAAAGGAGACAAAGTGGTAACGTTACCAATTATTGAGGTAAATGCCAGACTTTGGTGCGATATGATAGGGTATGCATCACTAAGGAGTATTTGCATAGAGTAGACTGTACTATTATACATCCTATAACAATAAATGATTGTGCACCTTTAATTATGGAAATGCTGATGGAAGAGAATAATGTTAGGGAAAACATTGTCAATGTCCAGCCTCCTTTTTGAAAAATGAAAGTTTTACTAAATGGCTTGATGATGAATTACTAAAATAATTAGAATATATAGATCTATAGGAAAAAGAGACAGATACAAATTGGAATGAGCTTAAAGGGAGATTTCAATGAATTATAGAAAATGAGGCTAGGGCTGTATGGATGGATGATAAGCAGGAATGAAAACTTAAAAATGTTGAAGGAAGTCAAAAGATATCAGGTCAGTCATCAGCAAGGTATGATGTAGGGATGAAAAACTGGCAAAATCATGGAAAATAGAAGAGAATATTTAAACAATTTGCATGCCTTTATGGCAAAAGCCATAAGTCAAAATTACTGTACTACCATGCCTAAGACTAGCAAATGTTGGGCAAGGAAACTTTGCAGCAGAAGAATAACAGAATGGTAACCAAACTGAAGAAGTTAAGTACAGACAAGGTAATAAGGGAGTTGGTAAAACTGAGGGATGTAATGGCACAGTATTACAGTAAGTTGCATAGGCAAGATGAATGAGTGGAACAAAGGGTAAGACAGATGCAGGGTTAACTGAATGGGATTCAGCTGGAGTCAGTAGAGGAAGAGGAGGGGAAACACCTTATTGGAAAACTAATTATGGAAAAGATCAATGATGTGACAGAACAGCAGAAGGGGGGAAGCCACTGGCTGCTGATAGTATACTGGTAGAAGAATGGAAAAGGACAATGGACAACATAATAGAGGGTTGGTGCAGGCTATTTAATCACACTACTGAAGAGGGCTCAGCTCCAGAGTCATGGAAATGGGCAATTATGGTAGTTATTCCTAAGGAAAGGAAGGACCTGTGAGACCCAGGAATGTATAGGCCTAGAGCCTGACTACAAGATATCCATGGCAATTATGTCTGGAAGTCTTTCAAGAATATTAGTTAAGCCTAAACATGTTGATTAGGGTGGATTTGTTGAAGGGAGGGAAACATTTGATAACATTAGGCAAACAATATTAGTCCAACAGGATGTGGTGAGGAAGGACAAAACACTAATGATGGTGGCCTTAGACACAGAGGAGGCATCTGTCAGAATAAGGAAGAGGTTCTCAAAGGAAACACTGAATAAAGTGGGAATACCATCCAAATGGATAATGATGTTAACAGGGATATATAAGGGGTCAAAAGCAAAAATAAAATGTGCAGGTGGACTGTCAGCTGTGATAGAAATTATGAGGGGCACCTGAGAGGGATGCCAATTATCCCCATTAATATTTGGAATATAAATAGAACCTTTTGCCCAAAAACAAGGCAAAATGGGATAAAGGGATATAGCTGTAGGGATCAACAGGAGAAAATAGCATTTTTCAATGATGATGTGCTATATCTGGCTAATCTAGACATGGGCATACTTACATTATGTAGAGAGACAACGCTTTTTGATGCAATTTCTGGTTATGAAATAAATGAACAGAAAACCAAAGCCATTGCCTTTAAATATATTCTGATGCATATTTAGTACAGAAATACCCATTTCTCTTGGGGCATCTAAGACTAAAATATTTAGGGTAGTGGATCAGGCAAGATATCCCTCAAAAGGCAGGGAAAATGTGAGAGGAGACAGTGGGAATTATAACAAATATAAGGAGATGGAAAATTATACAAATGGAGGAAGATCATAGAGAAACAGCTGTGGTCTCTCTCATACCTATACACGAGCCAGTCTTATCAGTATAACCTGAGGGCATCATAATGGAAAAGATTAGATAAGGTCAGTGAGGATTATCTGGGGGAGAGAGAGGAAGTAAGATACAATGGAAAAGAGAGTAAAACAACCATATGAAAAAGAGAGAACAGATTGAGCATATTTAAAAGTGTATCATAATGCAGCACAACTTAGACTGATTGTAGCAATGCAGGCTGCGAATTACACAGTGAAATGGGCAGATATGATAAAGTTAAGAATAGGGAACAGAGAAGAGAAGCAAAAATTAGGCATTTGGAATTATGTGGAAAAATGTATGAGACACTATTATAGATTAATTAGTCTTTGATGGGATTAAATTTGTTGACTATGAAAAGCATAAAACCATGGTTATACATGATATTACCTGTTGGACAAAAGCTGTTACCTAAACCTGAAAGCCAGGCATTGTGGGGCCTCAGATATATGGAGAAAGGAGTTCAGATTTTGGAAGCAGTATCTAGATGGAGAGAAGATTAAGAATTAGGAAACATTTAAACAAGAATTTCAGTTGGAGAAAAATGATTGTCTAGCAAAGAGCCAAACACAAACTTCAGCTACAGGAAAAGGACTGTCTGGACTATCTAGATTAGTGTCAGACTTGAGGAGCAAGAAACTGAAGGCAAGGGAAATGGGAAAAAGACTGGAATTAGTAAATATTTTGATAGAAACAAGAGGGTTGTTGTTGTTTGTCTTTCAGCTTTTCCCAGTTACGGGTCACCACAGCGGAACTCCGGTCCGCTAATGATTGGCAGTTTTTTTTTATGGTGTCGAGTTGCAAGCCCAATGCCCAACCTTCAACAAAGGCACGCCCATTCAATGCATGTCTTTTGAACACCCACTCGACCGCGGGGAGGACATGTAGACTCCACACAGAAGGCACTCCCAACCCAAGCCGAGAATCGAACAGGAGAACCTCTTGCTGTGAGGCAACAATGCTACCACTGCACCACCACGGATAGAAACAAGAGGGTAAGAGGGGCAAAGGGTGGATTTATAACTAGGGCATAATAAAGCAACATGAGAGGATGGGGAAAAGGAACAGGGTATAACAAAAAATGGAAAAACAAAATCACATCTAATATACTAGATAGTGAAATTTGGTTAGCCATTAAGAATGCTATAAAAGCAAGGAGGTTCAGAATATTTCCATGAAAGTGTCTTCATAGGTGTTTTCACACTCTCCAAAGGGTGAGTAAAATATTCCCAGAGGACATGTGAGAGAGAAAAGTTGGGAGTATATTTTTGTTACTATAAGGGCCTGGAGCAATTTAAGCAGCAAATGCAAGAAGTAATGACCAAAATAGGACAGTAAAATTAAACAAGGAAGGTTTACTATTAAGCTGGTATGTGGAGGAGATAAATAAGCATAAAAGTTATATATATTTTTTTCTTTTTAGGCTTACTGTGAAAAAAAAAACAGAAGAAAAGGGAACCTCTGAAAATAGAAGTAATAACAACGATGCATGAATTAAGGAGCTTCCTAACCTCAGGCATCTGGGAAAGAAAGTTTTAAAAATTAAATGGGATGTGTGGGACTGACAGGATATAGAAGATAGATTGTTTCAGGTTATTTCAGATAGTCTAAAATATATGGCATATCTTAAAATATTTAAAAAAATAAGTACTGAAACTTGAATTTATGAAGGGTAAAGAAGGAATGACATAGAGGATAAAAAATGTGTAATTTTGAACGTTCAGTGCTGTTGAAGTTGGGTAATCATTAGACATGAAGAAACAAAGCTGATGAAGCTGTTTTATAGAACTACAGCAAAATAATGGAGGCAAGGGAAGAATGCAAAGGTTTAGAATTTTTAATATGTAAGATATATATATATATATATATATATATATATATATATATATAGTGTGCAGTGCATTTTTATGAATTGGAAGTAAAATACAGAGGTTCTGTTGACAAGCTAAAATTAAATGTATAAGTACAGCCCACCCAAGTTTTGAAGAGTCCAGAACTGTATAATTAAAATGATGGAGATATATGTTTGGTTGAAGCAGCACATGGAAAAGGGTACACCATGCATGAGGATTGCACATACTGTACTCTCTCTTTTTATACATATATATATATATATATATATATATATATATATATATATATATATATATGGGTCTACTTTAAAACACCTACACGCAAAACACAGACGATGAGAACACTGAGACCGGAAGATCGACAACTGAGATGACCGACAGTTTAAAAGCATGAAACTTCACATGACCGACAAACCACAATCCTGACAATCAACAAAACAAAACAAATACCTTTTCCGAAAAACACACACACAACACAAGCACAATAAAAACCTTATAAACCTACACTAAATCTTACATACACAACTATCTATGCTCTAACCTTAACTCAAACCCTAACCCTAAGGTCCGTCACTATCGCACACTCACTTAACCCGTGCCCTAACCCTAACTCACTTAACCCACCCCTAACCCTAAAGTCTGCCACTCTCACACACTTACCTTACCCACACCCTAACCCTAACTCACTTAACCCGCCCTTAACCGTAAAGTCTGTCACTATCGCACACTTACCTTAACATGTCAGAGTTCTCAGCGTCAGGCTTTTAAACTGTCGGTCATTTCAGTTGTCGATTTTCAGGTCTCGGTGTCCTCGTCGTCGGTGTTTTGTGTGTCAGTATTTTAAAGTAGACCCATATATATATATATATATATATATATATATATATATATATATATATATATACACACACACACACACACACACACACATATATACAAACACACATATACATATGTGTGTGTGTGTGTGTGTGTGTGTGTGTGTGTGTGTGTGTGTGTGTGTGTGTGTGTAGATGTGTATAAATATATATATATATATATATATATATATATATATATATATATATATATATATATATATATATATATATATATATATATATATATATATATATATATATTCTTAAATAAACACTATTTTTGTACAAAGAAAGAGAAGCTATGGAGCCAGTTGATCCTAGCTTGTCCCATCAAGTTCTGTGGCCTTTCGTAAAACAGAGTTTAAAATTTTGTTAAAACTTTCAACCAGGGCATCTCTTTGATGTACAGATGGTCTTACTATTTCACTTTAAAAAATGACAAAAATCATACATTACTCTAGACATGAATGGTTGCTTTACTTAGTAAGATTTTTTGGGGATGTTCATACACTAGAAAAGAGCCGTGCAAGTTCTTTGGCAATGGACTTTGCATTGACTCTTTACAGAAGTACAGCCTCTGGAAATTTTGTTGCAAAATCAATAACCATCAGCCCAAGATATACTTCTGCCGGTTTATTTATAAGTGGACCAGCTATGTCCATTGCAGTCTGCTCAAAAGGAACATCTACAATGGGCAAGGGTATCACATGATTCTTAATTAATGAGCTAGGTGCAATCATATGAACCCCCATGTAGACCCATTAACATTTCTATGTGCCCTTCACAATACCAGGTCGATAAGCTCTCAGCAAAATCTTAACTTTTATCTTTTCATTGCTAAATGAATAAATTACAAGTTTAGTAATAATATAATGACAGAAAGCTGATGCTATACTTCTAATTATTAGCAGTTCAACACTATCATATTATATAGGCATGCTTTCACATATAGGTTGTTAGTTAGTGTTAACAGTTTTTACAGGCATAGTATTGCTGTCATTAACTATGCCGTATTTGCTTGTATTTCCTTTCCTAGAGTATTTAAAACAAACCAGTTAAGGTGATGACAGTTTTTTTGGATGCAGACAAAGAAGCATGTTTAAATAAAGGTTTATTATTACCGTCTTGTACATGCAAATCTCTAAACTAATATGATTTTGATGATGCACTCCTACTTTGTTCTCAAACTTGTACTCATCCATCTTAAAATCAGAAATTATTTTAAACTGTTTTAACTTAATAGTAACAACATTTGAAAAGTACCCTTAATTTGAGGCCTTTACCTTAGAAGTTTAGAGATATGGTTAGTAACAACTGTTCTATTGAAGCAACTATCTGTTTAGAAGACTTTTTCATTCTAGGATACCTACTTTCTTAAGTTATTAAGGAATGCCCTCTTATATTTATCTATAGCCAAACTTGTTAGAACTTTACTTGTATCATTACATGTGGTTTAGCCATAAGTAATATGTGTCATACTGGAAAATAGTAATCTTACCAGTCTATCCATACTGAACTTTCAGTTCTGAAACTTTCCTTTTCAGAGACACCTTTAAAATGCCCTTGTCACTCCTTCAGACTCATCCTGGCTTCTTCTCTCAAGTCAGAAACAAAAGACTCTAACTCCTATCAAGATAATAGCTTTATCTGCAGCTGATTTCTATTAATGACATGCCTTACTCCTGTTTAATTACCCAAATCAGAGTTAGCAGAGTTAAAAGCACAGTGTTTCCTATATTCAGCAAATACTAATGCATTAAATACATTTTTATTTCTATTTATTTTAGGCCAGCAAAGTCCTATATGATTCAGCCTCTTGCTGTATGACAGTCACTGGCAAACCATCAACACTTTTAAAGATTTTTACACGTACACAACATCATTACTCTTTGTCACATGTTTGTCAATAAATGTATTCATTTTATCTTTTGAATATTTCTTTTTTTAATTTTCTGCAATCCCTTCTTAACAGTGATTAAATTATTTAATGCATGACTTAATGTTATCACATTTGCAGATGAAATTTTATTTTTTCCAAAGTCCATTGATATCTATTCTGCACCTTCTGTGAATGGTTCAAGAAAAAAGTAAAGTTTCAGATTTTAATTTCTGAAAGCGTGAATTAACTCTTTTTCCAATGAGTGCTCAAAATACTGTTTGTAAAAGCACAAGAAAGGATAGCATTATTCAGTTAAAGTAATGCAGAAAATTAAGTACGTAGATTCAGTTTTAAAAAAATGTATTAATGCAAAAAATTAAGTACTTACATTCAGTTTTAAATAATTGTATAAGCAATTTGGTCTGTTACAGTAGGCTGCTAAAAGCAGAATTGCTGAATTCAGGTGAGTTTTTATTTAGGTTTGCCGTTTTGTAGCAGTAGGGTGGGAGAGCAGAGATGACACCTTTGGAAGAACCTAAAAACAATCTAAAACCACCTTTCCCCATCAATCATCCCACCTCTTCCCATTCTTTGCCCCACCTTGTTTCTCCACTTTTCCACACATGGCCCCCATCACCATCCCATCCAGCTTATTAGGCAAATAGGTTTGTTATTTTTGATTAATGTCTTTTTTTTAATTATTTTACTGCTAGCAGATGCACCCACATTGCACTGTAGTGATGCCAGATGCAATCACATTGCTCTGAAGTGATGCCGCTTCTAAAAGTAATTTTATAGACATTTGTAGTCTTGTCATTGTAACATATAAAATAATGGAGTTTGCAATATCATTTCCAGATTAGTCTTCAGTTTTCTGGAATGTCTGCTAAAACGAGTAGAAGATAATCCTCCATGGGACTGTAGAGTTTAGATAAAGAAGGATGAGATTTAAAATGTACCATGACCTCGCCTGGCCAGATGTAGCAGTAGCAACAGAGCTAAAACACAGTTAGGTGTCACTTGTTTCCATGTTGACCCCCAGGCAGCTTCCAAGAAAGGTAATCTGGCCGAAACGTCTCAAGGGGTACCACAAGTAAGGATTTGCAAATATGTCATCTATTTGCTGGTCTTTAATTTATTAATCTTATAGAAGAGATGGTAACTTTTTGTCAATTGTTTTTTTTTTATTAAGCTTGTAGCAAAGGTAAGCTATCACTGGTGCGACTATGATTCTTATGAATCTAGTAGAAGCATGGTTTAGCTACATTTAGAGATTTTATTGAAGTGAAGCCCAGATGTTCCTGCTCTGAATTCCCTGTTCCAAAAGTTAACAACTTACAGGAAAGGAAAGGTACAGCTACAGCAGATAGAGGTACATGCCTGAGTTTGTGCAACAGAAGTGTATATTACAGTTGTTGCTTATAACAGGAGAAATAAAGAACCCTTATGGCTGTGCTGTAGATGTGATGTCTGCTGTTTCTCCTTTCCTCTACTCAGAGATGAATTTATTTCGTGATCACAGAGATCTCAGGTCTTTAACTTGCAGACATAGACATTTGGTGATTAGAGCTCACAGGTAGTGATAGTACAGTTAAGGTCTACAATGGGGCAATTAGTATGTGACCCTAGTAGCATTACAAGTGATTGAGCTTAAAATATCAGGTAAATGGAAACAAAGAAAGAAAGTAAGAGGCGGTGAGGTTAGATCACTGTGATCAACCAAGACCGGATATCAGAACAGTCATACTTAGTATGCTGAATGTTGTTTAAAAAAGACAAGGGGCAACTGCTGCAGCTATGTAACACTGTGCCTACCGCTCCTAGTAAAGTCCAGGCCGTCCATGTAGCAGGGGCTTGTAGGAGAAAGCTGCATGTAAATGTTTTTCTTTAGAAATAATTCCAAGCCAAAGGGGTGCTTAGGGTACAATGGGAGCAAATAGAAATTCACCTCAAAGTACTGAGAATTTTGTTGAATAATGAAACAAAAAACTTCCACTATACTGCACATTGGCAGTGATATGCCAAACCAAGCTTTACGAATTAGTAGCAACTACCCAGGCAGGATATTTAATAGGGCAATTATTCAAAGTATTTACTATGCCTGACAAAGCAGGAGTAACATTTTTAACATGCAAGTTAAGACTTTACTTTAGCTGAGAAACCAAAAACCTGAGATTGATTTTAAAAAACATGTCAATGTCCTATTTATGTACTATGTCTCACACAATGGTTGTTTTAGTTATAATACTTCATATGTATCCTGGAAGGAAAGACAGGATTTATCTTCTGGCTGGGAAACCTAAAAGTCTGAAAAAAAAGAAGTGGCCCAATCCAGCACTTTTAATTGGTGTCAGGAACCATCAAAATGTCAATTAAGCAACAAGTGTTAAGTTCCCTGTATTAGCTGCAAACAGTGGAGAAATGAGGAAAAAAAGAGGCTACTGTTGCCTGAAAAAGCAAATAAAACCGATACCTCCAATATATACTGACAGCCATAAACTGCTTGCTGCAGAAATGTCTTTTTTAACAAACATTTATTTAAAAAAAAGTTCTTCTGTATCACAAAGGTAGAAATGCATTGTCAAACATAGAAACAACATAAAACAGTAAATAACACAGCAACGTTATACGAGCTAAAAGGC
The DNA here is from genome assembly GCF_019279795.1 of Protopterus annectens. NCBI lineage: Eukaryota > Metazoa > Chordata > Ceratodontiformes > Protopteridae > Protopterus > Protopterus annectens. The sequence continues at coordinate 1,718,519,255 of NC_056739.1, read as the reverse complement.
TCCGTAATAAAATGAGGTTGATAACGAGTGTAGTTTTATTATGATGGACATAAGCAGAGCACTAATAATGAGGACCAAATATCACATCCATCCTTTCAAATGAGGGTCAAGCAAAAGTATGTTCAGAAAGCAGAGTAGCTAAACTGCATCCATAACCTTTAAGTACTGTGCTGTTAGGACCACCTCAGATTAAAATCTATGTTAAGATACACATACATCATTCAGATGACACCATATTGTGGATACTTACTGATAAGCTGGTTGATCTTTGATAAACATCACTTTGAGGAGAGGAAAAATGTAATAAAATGTGACATTTTTTAGTGAATCACCCTCACCCTTTGCCCAATGCATGAAAATAAAAACTAACCCAAACAGTAATTATAGATCTCAAAATATGATTGCATCCACTCATATTCAATTATACCATTCCCATTTGTCACATTAGTTTTTGAAGGTTTATAAAGAGATGTGGCCATATAGATTTAATAGTTTTAGACAACCACAAATATGTAAGGCATTTGCAATAGTTTTATCCCTGGAAATGGAAACAAATTAGTGAATTAATTTTGCCCATAGCAGCCACTTTATGGGGAGTTAAGCAGGTATTAAACAACACAAATGGCTGATACATAAATATAGTATCTGGTAAGTACCTGTACATTCTGCATCCTATTACCCCAAATATGTTCGATATTCATCTCCTGAAGTAGTGACATCCAATAGTTAGAAGACTGTGCCAATGAAAAGGTTACACATTTAAGACAGTTTTAGAAGAAGAAGAGACAATGTTGATTTTAAGGTTATGGAAACAATTGGGATATTAATGTTAATTTATTATGATTTATTTCAACAAGTAGAAAACTGGCAACTTTAAATTCAGTTGCAGAGCAGCACTGACATTAAGATTCAAAAATTAAACACCTTCATGAGATGACTCCAATTATTTGTCATTTAACAAATTAATAAATAACTCACCCTTCATCATAAGAAAGTCAGAATGCCGATGAGGTGGATTGTTTATTCCTGTTTTGGGAATACATCCCAGAGGTTGCTAAGCATGAATTCTTTTAAATGACACATTTTGGAGATAAATTTCTGAACATATAAAATTAACATTTTGATGAAAAACAGAAATTTTGGAAATAGATTTAAACTTTTATGAAGAAGCAGCTTATGCTTAGGACTAATTCTTATATATAAAATTTGATCTAACTGAGGTAATAATACAAAGGTGATTGTTATCAGGTAGGGAGATTAAGTGGCCTAAAGAGTGAGAAGTTTTACAATTTCTGAAATCACATAAAAAGGGAAAAGTTGAGATCTTCAGACCACTTTTCTCATTTGGATAAACAGTTCAGTTTTTATTCTACAGTTCTTCTTACACCATATGAAAGAGGAGATGGGTTTGCTAATTTACAGTATTTATTCAAGATGTTGGGAATAGAATTATTGCAGAAATAAAAAAAAACTCTTGAGAATATTCATGTTTATAATGGATACTTTTCTAGTAAACTAAAGTCAAGCTTACTCTAATTTTCCTACTCTGTTCTGGCTTTATCAAAGACTGAGTTGAGATTTACTCATATAACTGAGCAGGTGCCAGCTTTATATTTAGCCCTTACTTATTTGAATTTGTTCAGATATTTATGTAAATAATGCCTTATGAGTTTAAAATCACCTCTGCTTTGGCTGTGCCATGGCTGTAGCTTGTTTCTCCCCTTATTCTCCGCCCTGTCCTTATGCAGCTGTGACTGTTATGCACTGGCCTGCCAAGATGTTCATGTGCTGCTCCATCTGTCTGCACAGTGGCATGATGGGCAGCGGCACACTCAAACAAAATCTACCTACCTATGTAGATCATATGCAGCAGTTTTCATACTGATGTGTTAAGACAATACAAACAGACTTTTGGTGGACTGAACACATGGTGTGCTGTTCTTTGCCATGTTCACATGTCATGTTTCACAGGTCATTTCCGGCATGATCTTGATGTTGCAGATAGTGGTCATTACCAGACCTGCTAGTCATATCCAGCCTCCTTTGTGACACATATCAGGCCTGTTCCATATGTGCATGGCACCTGTCGGCACAGACCTCCCCATTAAGCCTGTGAATGAACTTAAGAATCTGAGGGTCGTGTGTGTAGTCCATGAGCAGGATCCTTTGCTAAAATTGGACTTGTGCCAAAAGTGTTAATAATGGGAACTGCCCAGGTGGTGCATGTAGAAATTAGGAATAATGCCTTATTCATTACAGACCACCTGGAAGTTCAAGAACTGTAATCCCTTTCTGTGATGTGCTGCCCAGGTGATGCCTGAATGCATAAATAGTGCTATTGTCATTCTAGACCACCTGTCACTTGAGGGATGTGAAGCCATTCATGTGGTGTATGTAAGGGTGTAGAAATGTACTGCCCTCTGCCAAGCTAGTGAGTATTATTTTATTAGTCCTGTGAGAAGTTATATCACAATTCACACAAAACCCAACATGCAGTATTCATTGTGTCTTAAGGTTAAGTCCTGCTAAATGAATTCAGTAAATTGTTCTACAGGGTCACCCCAGCTGTGCAAAACATCCCTGCAGTCCACACTGTGTGTGTGTACCTGGGAATGCTTGCCACATTTTCTACTGTTGTTGAAATATGTTTGTTTGTTTCCTTAAAAGAGTAAATGTCTACACATCTTATGATCTCCATAAGCCTTTGTCTAGCTGTTCCTATGAAACTATGTAATAATCACCCATTGTACAATAGTATTTGTTATTATGTGTAAAAAGAATAGCACCTAACTTTTGATAAGGACTGTAATGTACAGAATACGGCTTTAATACATAACTCATTAGGATTACAGAGCTTGTACTAAACATACACAAATACACAAACATACACACACACACACACACACACACACACACACACACACACACACACACACACACACACACACACATACTTTCCCTGACTAAACTAAACTAACAAAAATAAATAAAACTGTTGTGAAACTGAAACAGTATATGTTTACCTTGTGGCTGCTGAGAGTACACACACCTTCAGTGACAACTGCCCACAAACTACTAAAGTTCAGTTAATACCCACCCAGCTGCTCACCAATATGTGGCAATCCCTACTCTGGGCCAGTAATCAAGGAGCCTCAATCCTCACCACTGACACCAGTGAGGGATAACAGCTCTCTGCGCCAAGCACAATTTCCCTTAAGAGCACACAGAGAGCACACACAAACCCTAGGGCTAGACTCTCCGTCTCTCTCCCATCCCCAAACAAGACCCCACACTGACCACTTTGGAGAACTGTGTCCCTGGTCCAAGTAGCTGACATACACTTGAATATTTGGTTTTCACACACACACACACACACACACACACACACACACACACACACACACACACACACACACACGCAAACACACTTGGGAAAGTCTGGCACAGATTTACCAGCTGTGCCATCTCTGCACAGACAATCAGGTAATTACACTGCCACTGGTCAGCTACTCTAAGGCTCTTACAAGGGTACCCAGTTATACTGAGTAAAATGAATACTAATACAAGTGTTAGAGTTTGACCTATGCAGCAAGGTTTTCAGGAGCGGCTACAGTGTCACTAAAATAAGCATAAGTACTCTTAAGATGTTAAAAGTATTCTCTAAAAGACCAGCCACAATGAAAGGTAAAGAAATATTTAATAATAAATAATAAAATAGAAAACATAAGAATACTGAATATCTATTTACAATAAACACCAGAGTTTCAATCACAGGAGATGTAAAAAATAACACAGTTGGATAGATTCACACAGATGCAGGAAAACAATACTTGACTTATCTCACTATATTTTCCATTAACTACATAAAGATCTTGGTGCCATGCATATTGATGGCATGTAGAACAGTTTAAGATGTAATGAGAAGTACAGAAGAGGTTTCATTACAATCACGTCTTTACACCAGGTAACTTTAATTCTTAGTCTCCTTACAAGCTTAGTATGACCTAGGTTGATGTTTTATAGTATTGTGTGATCACCATATAGCAAGACTAGACTAGTACAAACTGAACAGCTACAGAGGGTAGTCAGTAGGAAAACTGGTCTTATGAATTGGCTGCACTATTTTGAAAGGCTTAAACAACTCAGTCTGTTCTCTGTAAAGTATAGAATGGTTTACATATATCTAATAAATGTTTGCAAGGCCTCCCATGATTATATTTATTTTGCTGCTTGAGATTCAATAAGATACTGATAACAGACCTACAAACTTAGGCACATTGTGTATAAACAGTATAATTATTAACACCTTCTCAGAAACAGTAGCTAGTGAAAGGAATGCACTTCAAGTTTTATTTATGGAAAGTAGAAATATGAAAATTAAAAAAAAGAGACTTGGTGGGCATTATGGGATGTTATAAAATCCTGATGGCAGACTATTAAACATGAGCATGTGTCTGAATTTCATTTGATTTAAAATAAAACATGAACTCTTAACTCAAACTTTGGATAAGATGCAGTCAGGTTTATGTGCTCCAAAGCAGAGGTCTAGTACCCATACTAAGGTTCATGACAGCTGTGCTGTAATACTTTCTGATGCAGAGGCCTTCTTTGGATTACACATACCCCAAGAAATAACAACTAGTAAATTAGTCCCCTCCTGCACCCAAACATCCATTGAGAATCCCCTAGGGAACTTTCTCAAATGAAACTGGTCAACAGTCATATGTCTTAGCAATTAAATGACTCAATCACCTATCTAAATTAAAAGGCCCAGGGATAGACTTCCTGCATTACTACTGGACTTTGCTCAGGTGTAAGGGGTTGCCTTACAACTCTGACTGACCTGCTGTTGCTAGGGTTATCATTTTGCATTCTGTTACAAGTCAGACAGTCAATACCCCCTAGCCCATTAAGGCCAAGGTTATAAGTCTGAATCACCACAATGAAGAAGAGATCATTCACAGAGGGACCAGGCAGAGTAGGAATACCAAATGATGAACACTGTAGGACAGCACAGACAGCCTCCCAGTCTAACCCACTTTGCATCAGAACATATACAATTCAACAATGGCCAACACAGCTATCCTCCCAAAATGCTACATGGACAAATCAAACTCTGCAGACCTCTAGCCAGTTTAAGATAATCTCTGGACATCCTAAATGCTAACTAACAAAAAAAATGCAGTCTTGAAGCCTTAAAACTGTCTGGCCACCCATGGTTACAGAAAGCTACCCTTAAGAAACAAATAGCAAACAACACAATGCAATGCTATGCTATGCAATGTATTATTATAATTCCTTAATATCCCCCAGCTAAGGAGACACCTCCCATTTACCTTGAGAACAAATAAATCTTGTCAGTAAATCATGTCACAAACTAGATGACACATTACAAAATACATAATATCTTTTGTAAACTAAAATCAGTTGCACTTCATTTGAGAAAATTTAGTACTGACTGTGGATATTTAGTACTGAAGAGAATCTCAGCAACCACAAAGAAATTGTTTGGTCAAAATCTGCACCGTAAACAACATTGTGCATTGCTGTCACACTGTCACTTACCACCAGGGTTCATGCTCAATACTCATGATTACTATGCGCCAGCTTAACTAACTTACCATTGTTTAATAGATCAGAACTTGAGCCATCAACTGTAGATCCCTCTAAATGGAAATGGGCTAAACAGAATTCTCAGATAACCTGTGCCAAGTGGCCAATATCTGCATGTGGATATTTTCAAAGTCCAAAGTATTTCTACCTGCAAAATCTCCTGTCCCTGTCCCCTTTGCAAGCAGTAATTACACTGATCTAACTGTAGATTAACGACCCAATTTTGTAAGCCTTGCCCTTGATATGACATCTTTGTAGATAGGCCTTACACAGAAGTACATAACTTAGAGTGAGATTAAGTCTTCTAGAATCTGGCCCTAACTATTGGTCTCCTCATTAATCATATCCCTCACACATCTTTCCATGGTCAGTGTTATACAGCTGCAGCTGATTACAGACAACCAGCCCTTCCCGTAGCTGGTAAGTTAGAAAGGAAGACTTTTAGGAATGTTTTTTTGTTTGAAAGCTCCATGGCTGGATGAGTTCTTCCTGTCTAACATATATTTGCTAGAAGCAATCTCCTATACACTAAAATATCAAGGAGTTACTTTCCAGATGCCCACACTTCATGCATTACTAGTGAACACATTTCAGGTATATGGGCTTGCCTCACATCTCTGGCAGACCAGCTGTAGCTAGGGTTATCATTTTCATTTTATTACAAGTCGGACAGTCAGTTCCCCCAACCCATTAAGGTAATTTGCCACTAATGTTATAAGGCTGTACCACCACAGTGAAGAGGTCCATTCAGAGTAGGAGTACCACAAAGGACATCCCTGTGACTGCCATTTAGCATCTCAAACTCCAGGCTAACTGCAAAGAAGTATGGTTCACATTCTCATAGTACTGTTAATGCTTAGCAGTCTAGCAATACCTAAACTGGATTTTATTTCTGGTTCTAGAAACTCATGACTCTAGTCACCTTAAGGAAAGCCAGCTCAGAATTTCCTCTCATATCACAGCTTCATTCTGTCATTAACCCAAAATTTTCAGGCCATAAATGCACATTTCCCAATATGTTATGTAGCCAGGGTTAAGTAGCCATCAGGCAATACAGTACATTTCTGGGTGAATACAAAACATATCAGTAAGGTCAGCACTTTTGTAATGCCCTTCACTAAGGGATGAAATGAACAAAATTACACCCATATCCCCATCTCAGATAATGCAAACTGCTAATACCTTACTCATTAAGAGAAACAAAAGTAGTAGTCTGTGAAACATTATGCTACCTTTACCCCTCATCCCCTAGTTATGAACAACATCAACATTATAATTTAACTCATGTTATGAAATCATATTATGTTAGTTGTTACTGTCCTACAGCAATGATTCTCCCTTACTCCTTATTGCAAAACCAGTCAGAGAAAGTCCACACTAATCATTGGTGACTACAGTTCTCTTGCCACTGGCCGCTAATGTAATGCTGTTCCTTAGGAGGAACATCCAGATGCTAGACACAAATAGACTTTGTTCTGTAGACCTATTAATGAACTACAGGGGAAAAGGTTCTGAATGATATCTTGTTGCAACTGAAGAGTCTTTAACCTGTGTAGGTCAACTCTTCGATGGATCTTCTCCTAAGCCATTTTCAGTCACTTGAAATGACTGGACGTGAGCCTTAGCCACATGACTCAGACTAAACTCTTAGTCCTGGAACTTAGGAGTTCAGATGCTGCCAGGCAAGTCAGCTTACAGTTTAAGTGCTTAGTTCTGCAGAACATAAACACTGGCAGTAACTGGCTGCAGTTCCTCCATGTTCCTCTCCAGCAGTACTGTTCATAGAAAACCCAGTCTTCTTTACCTTTTAGTAATTTACTGGGTTCTCATAGCACCCCAAGAATCTCATCTTTGGAATAAGACTAAATGTGAACCAGCATTAGGTGCATGGTCTGATTTGTGGTATCTGCTGTAGTGGGTTTGGACACTCGGCATGATTTTTCATTCACACATTTACTGTATCCATTGGCAGATCCATCCGTACAGACAGTAGTTTCAAGAAAGCAATGCATTTGTCTTCTTCTAGGATACTGATCAATCTTGTATTCTTATGGGAGGCATGGTCCTTCTTATCAGTTATTCTTGATTTGAGCATCTCCTCAAGCATCTTGCATCTACTGAGGCCAGCTAAAACAGATTTGTGCATCTCCCTGAGCTGCATGTATGGAGTCCAAATGCTCAGTAAGGAGCATCTCTCTCTCTCTGTCTCTGTCTCTCTCTCTATAACTCTTTCTCTCTATCTGTCTCTCTCTGATCCTGGTGGTCAAGTGCCCTATAAAATCGGTAATCCAAAAATTGATTTTAAGCAAACTGGCCACAATCCTTTGCAACAAGGCTTGTTGTAGCTGTGTCTTCAGGATGCCCACTTGTCCCAGTTGAATCTCCTCCTAATTAACACGCTCTGGTAATTCTTCTATATACTGTCAGGGTTTCCTTTTTTTCATTGTACTCTCCAACATCAACCTGGCTTCACTTTTTCACTTTAGATAACTATAGAACATTTTTATAGCACTTCATTGTCTTGAAACTTTTCAAATGTACCTATTACACTATGAAGGATCAGAGCTTATATAAGATGTTCTGACTGGAAGACTAGTGAATTATGTCACTGCTTTGATGATACAATCTATTCAATAAGGCTTATTCTAATTATGCTGCACCTTTTCATAAAAAATGCTTTCATGAATTTCCATTGACTCTTCCAAGTTCTTACGGCCTTTACTCAAAAGAATATACATACATACTGAGAATTCTCTTCAGGTACTTATAGCATCATCCATTTACTTAGATGCTTGAAATGGTTAGCACCACTAGGCCTATAACTTCTTTTGAGAAGAGACCCAAGGTGGTAGTCTTACTGACTACAGACAATTTGTCCAGGGTACTTTGGAAGTACCCCTACTGCTTTGTCTAGAGGGATCTGTTGTGCCTTCCCATGAGAAGATGGAAGAAGAGAAAATGTCTGAGCCACTGCAAGACAGTATTGTTAAGAGATGCAGAGAGACAAAGAGAGAGAGAGAGGAAATTTTAGTTACTACTCATGAGTTTGTTAAAAAATGATTAAGAAATGTGTGTAAAGTAAAGAGATGGCTTCACCATGGTCAAATGCTACGGAGAAGAAACTTATAATTATAAGAGACAGGAGCTGGTCAGAAGTAGAAAAGGGTGCAGGACGTACACAGAGACATGCTGAGGTAATGCATGAATATGAAGGAGCCCAGGAAACTAGAAGTTATGCAGTAGCCGAGTAAATGTTGGAATGGTGGATTGCAGAGAACAGAGCACTAACAGTGAGAACTTTGAATACAAATACTTCATGATTTCATTATATGTTTTACCACTTACCTGGCCCCCTTGATTTAGTTAAATCCTTCTGGTGGACATTTGCCCCACTTAATCTCTTAAACTAAAGTACACTCCTTAATCTGTTAGAGCATCAGCCTCCTTTGGGAGACTCAAAACTAGATAGACAGAAATAAATAAATACATCTGACAAAAACACTACCTGTTGTTGCACCCTTTGTTGTGCTCACTCTACCCCTCATTGACATGCCCATTTTATGTCATAAATGAGCACATCTGCTCATACCTCTTAACCTCTTAGAACAGGATATCTGGACAAATCCTAAAATAATGGGGAGGGGGTCAAAGGCCCAAAATAAGGCCAAATTTTAAATATAGCTCATCATTTTAGAAAGTTGCTAGAATAACATGTTTTGTGTTAACATGTATTTTCTCAAGGATGTGAGGTCTGAAACTCAAATGTCATTATTTAGTGATTTCAGTTTGCAATGATTTGTTAGAAAACTACACATTTTATGAGGAATAGTCCAAAAATATTTGGTAAAAACATAGACATTCTGCAAAAATGTGGACAATTGAGAGATATGCTTCTGCTCATCAATGAGGGGCATAAAATGTTTTTTGTTGTTGTTTTTTACTAATCACTCCCCAGGTAAAATTACATGACATCACGTTGAAGCTGGATGTCTTGAGGTAGTGACTTTAGAATGTCCAGTATTAAGTTTATAAAGTATTTTTCCTGATCACTTGACCTGATTTCCTGAATAATTTTCAGTTTTCCAGACAGAATGGAGATAACAGATATCTGAAAACACTATTTGTAAATTATGATTGGAGATCCCATTCTTTTAATGACATTTATGATAACTGGAATCTATTAATTCTACTTCAGGCCACACAGAATGCTAAGCTTGCTGAGTCCTCCTGATTTTGTTGATCTTATTAAGGGGGTCATAGAATCTGACTTTGTTAATCCTGATAGACTCTTCAGTTCTCATAATCCTGCTGAAATGCCCTCCTCATTAATCTTGCTAGAGGCACACTGATTTTGATAATTCTAATCAACAAATTTGCCACATCTTGGGGGTGAGCCTGATTTCTTTGCTCCTGCTGTATCTGTGCAGATTCCGTTAACTCTTCACATATTACAACTCATCAATTTGCAAAAATGCTTGAATAACTCTTCTACATAGAAACAATCACAGTGTATTTAGTCAGTGATTATTTCTGGCTAACGTTATTGCTTTATTTTGTCTGTATGAATAAGAAAGCAAGTGATTTTATGCAGAAAGAAGTAGTGGACTTTGACATATGAGGATTTTTTTGGCTGTTTTGTCCTATATTATGAGCCATTTATGTTTATTCTAAGTGTGTGTGCTTATTTTATCATACTTTGAATAATGAGTACACATCATTATTTTGGGAGGGAGAAATAAGTAATGCACAGCATGCTAGTTTGCTGAAGCTGTGTTTTTTTTTTTGCTAACATATGTCAATATTTCTATTAGTCTATGGCAACTGAAACTTACCAATATGTTCAAAATAGTGAATATGGTAATTTTACTTGCTTACATTTATATATAAATGGGGAAGAACATTATGTACTGGCTGATTAAACCATCCTTACCTTGTTTATGAATTACTCCATGAATGGTTGTTGGCTGTGATGGGTTGGTTGGTTAGAAAGAGAAGATGAAATGTGTAATAGGTAATGGCATGAATAATGTTTTAAGAAGACCATACAGTTTATAAGGTGGGCATGTGAATGATACTGGAGTGACTATACAGTCTATGTAGGTATCTTCTTTGATGTGGCACAGAAGTTTTAACACTCCTGCAACTACACATTAGTCTATGTGCATGTCTTTTGACAACAAAATGAACCTGTGTGTGAGTCACCTAAACTAGGGAAAAATTTTGTGTACCTCTAAAAGTGGAAGAAGGGGGAGGGGTCAAATGAGGTAGGAGAAAAGGCAAGATTGAGAGGGTAATGTTGATGGGTTGGTTACATAAATCTGAGATTATAGCTGTGGATGGGGTGCTGGGATGAGAGCTACAGTATAATGTGGTAGCACAATTCCTGCAGGGAGCTCCTAGGATTGAAACTTGTTGGGGGCTGTGTGAATGTTAACACCAACCCTGACTAAAATGCATGATAAATGTTATGCACTGAAGTGTGACAAATATTGACAATTTTGTAATACATAATCCTTCCATTCTAAATGTTGAAGGGCTGAGGAGAAATGCTAGATACAACTGACAACCAAAAATGTGCCATTACTGTGGGGAAGACACAAACTTAATAGGTGAATACACAAACTGAAGACGCAGTCAATATGGGCAGACAGGTTATGTGGCCTAAACTGTAAAATGTGGTGCATTAAATGTAATCAAAGGGGACATTTATACTTTGTAACAAGAACAAAATGAAGAGCACATGTAAAAAACTGTAGATGAATGTAAAAAACAATAAGTGGGTGCAGGGATTGTGGAAGCTCCAAGAAATGAAGACAGTGAAGAGGATGGTTTTACAAGGAACGGCATTTAATTACATTTAGCAAAGTAATATAAAATGATGAACAAAATGATGGAAAATATAGTGAAGCAATAGCAACAGGAAATAAGAGTAAGAGACAAGAAAAGAAAAATTATTGCAAAGATGGAAACTGGACACTGTCCTTTCACTAGATGAAAACATCATAAATAATGTTGAAAGAAGAGTGGCTGTGTAGAAGTTCTGCAAATCAGTGAAAAATAATATTATATGTTTATTAAATGTGAGATTTTTGGAGAAAGAACAGGAATAGTCTAAGGTGCAATGTGGTGGGGAAGTACGTGGAGTCTGGGTAATAGCACATGCTCAGGGATTTCAGTGAAGATGGCTTTATGAGAAATAAAAGTTGTTGAAGTCAGTTGTTCCCAGAAGAATGATGGTAGTAGATTGTAACATCAGAACGAGAATAGATATGAAATGAAAACATGTACGAGATAAATATAGATATAATAATTTTATGAGACTTTAATTGTGATTTAAGAGGAAGGAAGAAGAAGGCAAGGGGGATGAAAGAGGATGTAGAGTGATTAGAAAGGATTTGCATATGGCCATTGGGAAAGAAAATAAGTTTGCATATTAAATGGGAAATATGAAAAGAGAAATTGATTTTGTTGTATGCAGTAGGTGTTCTAAGGACATTGAGGAAGGTTATATGACTATGTGGTTTTCAAATTATTAGCTATATGGTCTGTGTTTCACAGAAAAGAAAATATAATGAGAGACAGAAAAGGTATTAGTAGAGGAACAAGGGTGTGTAACACTTTGAATGTACTAAAAAAGAAAGAAAAAGACTAGCAACATAAACAAGTGAGATATGCTATTAAAAATCGGACAGAATGGCAGTTTTAAAAAAATGTAAAACAGTATATATGGAAATAAAAAAATGAGTGGTAATTCCACAGAAAGAAATATACAAAAAAAAATGTCACAAGTTAAAAGCGGAATGCAGATTCAGTAAAAAGAACAGTTTAGGAAGCAAAAAGAGATCGTTGAGATGAAAACAAGTATAATAAAAGAGAAGTAAGTCTTTTTTTGGGAAAAGTAGTCAAATATAATGAAAATATAAATCATGAAAGTGAAGAATGAAAGGGGATAGACTGTTACAAAAATGAAGAGAAAGAAAAATATTTAATGAAAATGTAAAAGTGAAACAGAAAAGATTTTCACCTCAGAGTAGGAACATTTAAGTTTGGGGGGCTTGATTCCCAAAAAAAAAAAATCAGTCGATTTGCATTCATCTGAACTGTCATCAAGCTATTAACATGAATCCAAGCAAGAATGCTTGGATGGATTAGTTATGAATTAAAAAAGAAGATGGAAAAGGCAATGATGAGTTACATGGGGAGGTTATAATGCCTTTGATTTTATGTTATGCTGATGATTTGGTGGTAGCTGTGAAAAATAAAATATGGATGGCTGAAGTTGTAAAGGAATTGGTAAATTTATTAAAGAATGCAGGGCTGAAAAGAAAAAAATGGTAAAGGTTTCAGATATGTAGTACAGGTTAGAGGTATATTTTAATATGAGAACAGTAGAGTTACAAGCTATAAAATGTGGTGGTGAGGAAATAGTAAAGAGGCGGTGAAAAGAGTTATTACAGGATATAGTAAAAATATGGAAAAAGTACAAGTTGTCTTTTAAAAAGATTGTTTAATACTCTTCAGTGATGTTAGAGAAACTAAATTATTTTAATGGAATTCTATTCAATAGTCAGCCAGAAAAAAAATTATTAGAAGTGTATTTTTGGGATGTGGGGATCAAATATGACTGCAATAAAAAAGAGGAATATTATATAATGGAAGAGAATAAGGTGGACAGAATTTGATAAATCTGTTTTTTATGTCCTTTACATGTGTATTGGATTATGGAATGTATAACAAAAAGGAAGGATACACTACATAGTAAAGTGTTACAAGCTAGATATTGAGAGATTTTTTAAGATGAATTAAAAACTGGAGGAGAAGCAGGATTATGGAGAATCATGGGAACATGGGAAATTTACAAGAATGGAAAGGATTGGTATGGTAATATAATGAAACAACAGTATTGACTAAATTTGTGAAGTGAGTTAAGAGAAGATTTTAAGGAAATATAAGGAATAAAACTAAAATGTTTAGATATATTAATATTTCTATGAATGACTAGATAAAGGAATGATGAAATTTGAATAATATGAGGAAGGAAATGTACAATGTGTAATGAGGAGGAAAAATGTCAGAAATTAAGATAACTATTGACAAAATTGGAAAATATATGGCAAAGGGATGGAGTGGAGAATATAAATATGAAAATGATATTACATAGGTATTGCAGCTTACTAAGAAATAAAATTGGTTATAACTTTATAGGAAATGTTGCATGTAGAAAGTAAGCTGTGGGGAGTTTTTACAAAATAAGAAAACAGGGTGTGGCTGAAATAAAGCAGGAGGTAAGTTTCGTTCTGAATGAAGGGTTGGGAGGCTGAAAAAAATGCAAAACATGATGCTTTGCTGTAAAAAAAATTTAAATTGCAAATAAGAATGTAAACATGTAAATACATATATAATAAAGATCACTATTATTTTCAATAAATGATGTGGGATCTTTTACATCCACTTAAGCTACACCAACTCAGTCCGATGAAGCCTCATTTTAACATCTCATCCAAAGGATCCTGTTCTCACTCCAATATTTTCTAAATAAGGCACAATAAAGTAAATCATAATAAAATAAAAAGAGATATACTTCAAAGTCATCTTAAAATCTACTGACATGTGGGACCTTTGCACCCACTGGGGAAAAGGTTCCAGAGGTGAGGTGCTTGACAATAAAAGTAGTGAATCTCTAGACAAACTCCAGGAACTTCCAGCAATCATGTGGATGAATGGTGCAATAAGCTAACAGTGATGTGTGGCACAGCAGCTTTTTCAGACAGAGGGACCCAACATCTGCAGGTCTAAAAAAAGATTAATGGTGATACTAGGCCATATAGGTAATTAATGCATATTCTACAGGACTGAGGTAGTATAAAGGTAAGCAGCAGTAGCTTTAAGTAACTGCCCACAGAATTCTGCACTAGTTGCAGTAAGTTAGACTCCGTGTTAGGGAGTCCTAAGTAAAGAGAGAGTCACAGTGGTCAAGATGAGAAGAAACCAGGGCATCCACAACCACAGCAAGGTTTTCTGAAGGAAAAAAGGTGTTGATATTCTGTGGGTAGAAAGACAGACTGGATTTTTTTTAACCTGTCAACCTTCCCGAAGGAGCACAGCAAGTCAGTTTGATATAGCAGAGATTTCTCCAGACAGAAATACTATGTTTTTTTGGAAGATCTCTGCTTGATAAGCAGCATAGTGCTTATCAAACTAAAACCTAAAGGAGGCATGTGTATCTCCTTTTACACTCAGGCCTCTAACACATCATCTCAGCAGACCAAGCTCAACATTAAACCAAGGTTCGCATGGGATGAGATGAACAGGGGAAAAAAAAGATGGAGCAAGCAACCCCATTGAGAAGCCAACAGCCTTATTACAGACAACAAGTAACTCGTGGATTATCTGCATAGAGTACCAAAAGGAACCAATGGAACACAGAAGCAAATCATTCAAAAGTCACAAAACAAAAGTTCTTGCTTTCCACGACTTCAGCATTTGGGAGGCTGCAACTGGATAAAGCAATTTCAAAATTAACAAGACAATGGTCTATCCATGAACCAGATTATACCAACAAGTCAGAGATGGATACATCACACTGGAATACTGAGTCAAGAGTATATCTAAATTGATAATGTAAAAGACAACTGCTTAAGCAATGCCAAAACTCCTCGTGATACACATAAATTCCGTGTTAGAATCACAGACTTATCATCATCTCACATGTTGAAGTAAGCCATTACTAATCATTTGGGACCCTAATCATGAGTCAAGACAATTTGGAAACTTCTCCAAGAATTCCTTCACATTAACAGGTAGATAGTAGATAAGGAGAATGCATAGCTTGCTCTTGTATGACATTCTCAAAAGGGTTGGTAGCCCCATTTTTAACCTTGGTCAGTCACAGTAGGAAACAACAACAAATCATAGCCCCACTCTGATCTTGCTCATCCTAGAATAATGAATTACACAGACATGGCAGCTTTAAGATGCGAAACAACTATCTTGTTCACTCAGGTATCCATAATAAAGATCAGGTCAATATAAAGCAACACATCAGAAATGATACCAATGTCATTAAAGATAAGCCTGGCATTATAATAAAACACTCTCAAAGGGAAATGCAAGAAATGTATTTATTTGAAGTTTGTTTGCCAGGATGATCCAATTGGGCTGAAGGAGCCCGTTATCAATGGAGTCCTGGGGAGAAAAGCTCCACAGATACATTTTATTTAATAACAGATTATTACAGTACAAGAAGAGCACATGAAGCAAAAGAATATGCTAGTACAATTTGAAAAAAAAAAAAACATAGAGTTTATATCACAATTAGTAAAGTTTACAAATATATAGCCACTATCATTGCTAACATAGATATTAAGTCTAAACAGTAATAAGTAGGTATTTACAAGTCAATTAGACTAGGGAGTTATTTAAAATATATATGTTGCCCCAGGGGAAATATGATCAGTAGGTCAAATATTTTAGAATTTGAGTTAGGATATGAGGAGAGAGGGAGAAAGGGTAGGGAGTAAGGTAGCTGCTGGGGATGTTATGCAGGATGGGAACATGAGCATTCCCAGAGAGATGTTAGGTGTGAGAGGAGCAGAGTTTTAAAGGTGGACAGGCTGCTGGTGAGGTGAATTTGAGGTGGGAGGGAGTTCCAGAGGCGTGCCAAGGAAAAAAGAAAGTGAAAGTTTGCCTGCAGGATGAGCAGACGTGTGAAGTTCAATCAGATTCTGAGCATTGGTTCTTAGGAGCCTGTTAGGTAGGTGCATTTTAAAGGTTGAGGCAAGGGAGGGGCAGAGAGAGGGACTGAAAATGAGTTTCTGAGCAAGGATTAGTTGAGAGTAGATAAGGTAGTTGGGCATCTCTAGCCAGTTTAGTTTATGGAGGGCAATACAGTGGTGAGTGAAGGATTTGTGTCCAGTGGCAAATTTGGCAATTTTGTTGTAGCAGGAAGAAAGTTTTGTTTTAATAAAAGATTGTAGGTTGGTTAAGAGTGGGGCACCACAAAGGAGATAAGGGATGATATATGTGGTAGCAAGAAGGAATTGTGTAGTTGGAGTAAGGTAGCAAATGTGGTGGTAGATCATACCAAGTTTCTGGTGTGTTTTTTTAATATTTGTATGTATATGGGTATCAAATTTGAGCTGGTTGTCGATGAGAACCCCTAACAGCTTTGCATTGGGTACTATCTCAAGAGAAGTGTTATTCTGACTGGTTATGGAGAATTAATTAATGGTGATAGTTGTAGTTTTGGAAGGGGTGAATATCATGAGTTTGTTTTTTGATGCATTAAGTGCCAGGTGGTTATCTAGCATTCATTGTTCAGTGGATGAGAAGTCATCTTGGGTTAGTGTTATGAGGGTGGGAGTGGAGTTAGCAGAACAGATAATTGTTGAATCTTCTGCATATTGGATGATTTGTGCATTGGGGATGTAAGGTGGAAGTCATTTATGAAAATATTGAACAATAGAGGACCTAAAATGGAACCCTGGGGTACACCAGTGAGAGTGTTGAGGAATGGGGAAATGGGGGAAATGGCTTTCTTCCATTTGACTGCTTGTTGCTTGTTGGAAAGGTAGCTGGTAAACCAGTTGATAGAAGGAGGTGATAGATTTATATTAGAGAGTCTGAATAGGAGAAGGGTGTGAGAGTTGGTATCAAAAGCTTTGGAAAGGTCTAGAAGGAGGGTGGATACAATATAGCCGGAGTCACAGGCTTTATTCACAGTTTCAAGTAAGGAGAGTAGAGCAGTAGTAGTGCTGTGACCAGGCCTGAATCCATGTTGTGTGGGAGTTAGTAGGCGATGGTCAATGAGGTAGAGTAATAGTTGTAGGTGGATACACTTTTCAAGTAGTTTAGAGATGGGAGATAAGATGGAGATAGGTCTAAAATTCTAGATATTATTATTGTTTCCTCCTTTGTGGAGGGGAATAATGTAGGCTTTTTTCCAGAGTTGGGGTACGTAGCCTTCTTGGATTGACCAGCTTATAAGAATACAGATAGGGAAGGCAATGGCTTCTGCAGCTGTCTTTAGGAAGAATGAAGGGATATTGTCGGGGGCATTGGAGCATGGTTTTAATTTCTGAATGAGTTTTTTCATAGTTGATACTGGGATGGGTTTCAGAGATAAGTGAGGAAGGTGGGATGTGGAAGTATCTCAGGAGGTGGAGATAGTGGAAGGTGTAGTTGAGTAAGAAGGGTTATTTGAGAAGGATGATGTCAATTTGGTTATGGAGTCAATGAAGAAGTTGTTAAACTGGGAGGCTAAGTTGATATCAGAAGTATTGTGGTCAGGGCGAGGATTCTCTTTTTTGTTTGGGTTTAAGAGAGTGGAGATACTATCCCAGAATTTTCTAGGGTTTGTCTTGTGGTTATTTTGGAGTGTGGTATAGTAGGATTTGCAATCTGAAGTGAAGAGCTTCTTAACTCTGTTGCGGAGCATTCTATATTCATTTAGGGTGATTAGAAATGTATTTTTATGGTGCTGTTTCAAGGCTTTATCACGGAGCTGCATGACCACTAATGTGTCTTTAGATAGCCAGGGGATGGTGTTGCTTTTAATTCTTTTAGATTTCAAGGGGCAAAGGTGTCTAGAAGGTATAGAATGTTGTATTAAAGTGGATGATGGCTTCATCTAGGGGGAGAAATTTCAACTGATGGTAGCACCTAGTTACCTAAACAGCAAGTGTACCCAAGTCAACATGATCCCTCTACCAGCTGCTCCAAGCACCCTGCCCTATGGCACTTTAGAATATAGCCTATGTTACAAGAATAAAAGATGTCTAAGTGTAATCTTTGATGCACAATGCACAGAGCTCCAAAAGACCAAAACGAGGTCCATAGAATAAAAAAAAAAACACTATGGCACATGATACAAAATTATCTGATAATACCAATAAAATGCTGCAGTAATAAAATGCTACAGACTGAGATAAAACAATTCCATCTTTTAATTTCTCCAAGTGTTTTGGGTTTCTAACACCATGACGGGAATGAAACCCATTTCTAAGCCAAAGTAAGATTAAAGTTCATGAAATTAGTATTGTTTCAATCTTTGATTATATAGCTAGAAATGGTCTTCTCTGCACCCGCAATGTGCCCAGTAATGACTCCTTCTGCAATTCGTATGGAGCAACATGTAGAGGTAACATATCAAAAAACAATTGTAGATTCTTTTTTATAAGACCTGTTGCTCCTACCACTACTGGAACTGAGTATCTTTCTTGTACATTGCTCTCATTTCTGCCTGCAAATCTTGATATTTTATGACTTTGTGTCTCTCTGTATACAAAACTCTGTAGTCACTGGGTGTAGCAATTTCAGTGATAAATGCTACTTTTGTCTTCTTTTCTTGGTCCACAATATCTGGTTTTCTCGCATCTGTCTTTTGAACTGTTGGTAATGGGTGATCCCATATGATATAGACTTCATCATTTTCTATGATGCCTTGTGGCTCATCTTTCCAGTGTTTTTCAGCCACTTCAGTATTTTAATGTTTGCACAACCCCCAGTGCAACAGTCTTGCCACATTATCATGCTTTTCAGTATACAGTCCTTCTGCCATTAGTATATCACAACCAGCAACAAGGTGTGCAACTGTTTCCAATTCTGTTTTACAAAACCTGCATTTGTTTGTTTCTCCCACATTGTCAATGGACTTTGTAAACCAACGTGTACGTAGTCCACTATCTTGGCTGCCGATTTTAACCTTTCATCTTTTGGTTTGAATTCATCTCTCCTTAACCATTTCTGCATTTGATCCTGATCAACATGAGGTTGTTCCAGGAGTTTTCTATACTTGCAACTATATTTATGCATTTTCTACTTTTCCTGCCTTCTCATCTGATCCTTCATGTTATACTCTTTCTTTTGTTTTTTGGCACATTCAGTTGCTACCTGATTTTTATCCACTTCTGGTCTGATTGCCATTCCTACTTGATGCCAATATGCTTCTGCTAGACTAAGTAGGGAAGGAAGTCATCTTAGATTTATTCTCCTCATGTTTTAAAACGTTCACTATGTTTTGGTCTTGTAAGGTCAGCAGATATGTATGCAGTCCCACGATTGTAGATCTACACATGTAATCAATTTCAAGAAGGCCCATACCTCCTTCGGAACAGGGAATATATAATCTTGGTATGCACTGATTTTTATAAATCATTTGATGCGCATGAAGCATCCTTGTTTTCCTGTCTAATCTATTCAACACCTTTTGGGGCCAGTCAATCACTCCAAAACTATAAGTTAGGACAGGAAGATGAAATTGGGTTATAGCTTTGAACTTTGCTCCTTGATGTCAGTGCTGATTTCAGGATTAATTTAAGCCTTATAAAATATTCCTTACTAAGTTTTATTTGTATTTGTTCGTGTTTTATTGTTGAGCCTTCATCAATTCTCAAATATTATACACTCCCTCTTGCTCAAGTTCTTTTATATCACATTCTTGTCCCAAACTGATGTCTTCTTGGTGCTGCGGCTTTCCTGCTTTAAAAGTTGCTTTTGCACATTTTTCAAGATCAAATGACATTCTTATATCATCTGAAAAAGTTTTGACTACTTGCCGTTGTGCTTTCAATTCCTCATCTGATGAGCTATACAGTTTTAAATCGTCTACAAAGAGAAGATGAGAAGTCTTTGCACCTTATTGCTTTCTGGAAGCCAAATTACAGCCATGACCTAATCTGTTAAGCAGACAGTTTAATGGGTTAAGGGCAAGACAAAAGAGCAGTGGTGACAGAGTCACCCTGGAATATCCTACTTTGAATGTTTATCCCTGGAATAATAATTTGTCCTTTATCATGGCTTAACTGCAAAGTGGTTTGCCACTGTTTCATGGTCACTGTGATGTAGTTCATCAGTGTAGGGTGTATTTTATACAGTTTTAAACATTCTTTTATCAATGAATGTGGGATACTGTGAAATACTTTTTTGTAGTCTGTCCATGCCATACTTAGATTCTTCCCCTTTTTACAGTTCTCCGCCATGATTTTATTTAACAGCAAATGATGCTTTGTTCCATATGACTTTCTTTTATTACTCTTTTGTTCTATTGCCGTAATTGAGTTTTCTTCTAAACGACTATAAACATTGTCAGCATCAGTTCTGGTGTATAGTTTAATACATTGTCAGAAGGTAAGTTATTGGTCTATAGTTTTTAGGGTAGCTTGCAGGTTTGCTCTTGAGTAGGAGCATTGTTTGTCCTGTTAACCAGGCTGGTGTCTGTTTGGGGTGCGTAAATAAATAGTTCTTACTTATGGCAACATTTTTGTGCAAAGATGTTAATAATTTTAGCCAGAAGTTAGGTACTGCATCTGGGTCTGGGGTTTTCCAATTAGAGGCTTTTCTTAACTTTGTCTCAATCTCTCTGGCTGTTACGTCATCCAATTTCATATCCTGTACATTCGAACTTCTTATTCTTTCTCTTATTTCTTCGATCCATTTAGCAACTTTGTTATGTTACACAGGATCTTCATAGATATTTCTCCAAAATGTATCCATTTCTTCTTTTTTGTGTTCTTTTAATTTCTTTTACCCTCTTTCCCAATTCTTTATAAAACTTTGTTGGGTCATCAATAAATTGCTTATTTTGTACATTTCCTTTATATTTATCTATGCATCTTCTTTCTGCCTGTGCTGATATTTTTAGTTTATTATTTGCAATAGTGTATGATAAATCCTGATCTGTTATACTCATTGCTGTTATGCTCATTGCTTTTATCACGTCTATCATTCTGAGTATTTTTGTTGACCTTTTCCCTCTTCTATACGCTTCTAACAGTGACTTGTCTTAATTGCTTTATAGTTTTCTCTATTCGATACTTCCATGATGGCATTTCATTTCTCACCATCCTTTCCCTTACTATCCTGTGTTCTTGTGGGTAGGAATTTATCTGTTATTAATTTGGCTGCAGAGTAATGTATTCTATTTACTTCTGTTATATTGTCTGAATCTCTATGGACAGTCCTAATTACTGTGCTCATTTGTTTTATCAAACTTCTAACTTTTTGGGTTTTATTGACATTCTGCAGTTTATTTCTTTCATTGGTCCTAATATGTCTATCCATCTCTATTAAATCAAGCAACTCTTTTCTTAGATCATTTTCTTCTAAACCGAGGCTGCATTTCCTATGGGGATTCTATAGAAAGTTCCAGAGTATCTTCCTGTGCCATGTTCTCTTCAGTTTCACCCTGTGTCATTCATTGCTCTTTCATATGGGAACTCACTAACCTATCACTACACGACATTGACTGTGTCAGAGTTGCCACAGTTTCCTGTTCTTTCCTTTGCTGTATAGCTCCAACTGAATGTTTGAACTTGTTTCCTACGGGAGGCTCCAAAGTATCTTCATATGTCAACTGACTAGATGCTTCCCGCTCCACTGGTTTCTCCCTAATTTGGATGTCCTTTACTCTATCCTGTTGTGTTGTTATCTGAGCAAAATTTTCTAGACCGAATCTTTCACTTTGCAGGTACTCCATAACTCCAGTTTCTATTTCTTTAACTTCTCCATTACTAATCCTCTTTTCTAGTTTTCCTCTTTGTTTCCCTATAATAATATGCCAGTAAACACAAAGCTTACAACAGCTTATAGATTGTTGGTTTAGTAGCACTAAGGTACTGCAGTACAATATTTTAAAGGAAACAAAGCTAACTAGTCTTCTACTTCTTTTACTTTGACCTAGAAATCACTAACCGACTCTGGTAAATTAGCATATAAGATCTTCTACTAGGCTAAGATGCAGACCCCCCCCTACGTTAGTAATACACAGTAACTAGGTAAAGGAGCCCCCTTCTATACATGTTAACATTTCACCTGCCTGCTTTGCCACTTTGTCATACTTACCTTTAGATCACCGAATATAAGTAATCCCAGAGCCATTCTTAATAATCAGCAAACTCCACTGATAAATACATTTTAACTAATACTAACTATTCTGTTTTCTTCCCAGGAATGCTACTACAGCTTTTCCTAATGAGATAACTTCATATTTTGTAAATTCACGCCTTACAAATTTAACAAATCTGAAACATGCAATTTTAAGGATAAAAATGAAGAAAACGTGCACTTGATAAAGGCAGAGGGAATTACCGAAGGGAGTAAGGCTACTGAGAAAAATAA
Organism: Protopterus annectens; assembly: GCF_019279795.1. Classification (NCBI taxonomy): domain Eukaryota; kingdom Metazoa; phylum Chordata; order Ceratodontiformes; family Protopteridae; genus Protopterus; species Protopterus annectens. The sequence goes on along the minus strand of NC_056739.1, from coordinate 1,718,496,527 downwards.
ATAAATGACAGCAAATGCTTTAAAGGTGCTGGGATAGCAAAAATCTGCTAATTGGCTAGAACCAGCTCTTTGCTAGAAAAAAAAATGTAGATGATGATAGGATCAAAGAGGTGGTTAAACAGATAGAGACAGCTAAGAAATAGGTAGAGATTAACTGAGAGATGATGCCACGCATAAAAGCTACAGTGAAGTGATTGGATAAATTAAGAATTCAGCTTAGAGAATTAATATAGTGCAGTCGCAGATATGCTGTAGCACCTCAATTCCCAGTCCCCTGAAACATTCATCTATATCAAAATGCACAAAACCATTTCCATAGACAAGATAAAGGATTGCTCCAGCAGTACTCAACGCATACTTTTCAACTGTACAGAATGTCACTGAAAGTCTAGATTTTTGCCTCATATTTTATAAATATTCCTCATTAAATGTGTGGTTTTCTGTGAAATTATTGGGCATGATGTCTCTAAATAATGACAAACATCTGAATTTCAGTCTTCATATCATTCAAAAATGCATGTTAATCCAAAACCTTCTATTCTGGCAACTGTCTAAGTGTATAAGAGCAATATTTAAAATTTGTTCCTGATTTTGGGCCTTTCTTCCATTGTTTTTGCCTTTGTCAAGAATTTATACAAGTTGAGATGTATGTTTAAAAGCAGTATGCTAAGTATTGTGTTGACACAATACTCATATTCACATAGCCCAACCATACACAATGTAAACATTTCAGTATAATTTGTTTAAATTCTGCAAAAAGAAATGGCTAGAATGACATTCAAAAGAAAACACTGGCATATTATCATATAATTCTTTTATTAAGTCATATATTTTATAAAATGGCTTTTTTCAGAATGCTAGTTGGATACATTGTTCCCTAGTGTTTAAGTCTATAATTTCAGGATTTTTTTTTCAATAATGAAAACATGCAAACTAAAACATGCACTGTTTGGGGTAAGAAGGAAACACACTTACAGGACTAGGGACTACATCTCTGACACTGGCATACAGTTCCAAAAATCCCAGCAATGCCTTTAATTAGGATCAATGTTTTTGCAGAGGTGTACCACCACACCCTACATATTTTATTGTTCTTACTGAAAGATTACTGCAGCTTAGAGAGTTAGGAATAATTAAAAATAATACAAAAATTACTTCCTCTTCTTCCAATATGCTGTAATCTCAGAAAAAATAAGACAACATCATCAAGCAAAAACACATCAGTATAATACACATTGAGCAAATTAAAATTAGAAAAACACAGCCTCAACCATCCCAGCTTAAGTGCATAATAAATGGTTTTACTATGAAATGCTGAAGATGACCTTCTAAAAAAAATGCCCAAAATCTAAAAAGGCAAATTAAAAAAACCTCAATACTTCAATACTTATGTCTCTGTCTCTCTCTCTCTACATAGATATATATATATATATATATATATATATATATATATATATATATATATATACCAGCTCCACAACCACACCAACTTGAAGAAGGGAGCAATCTCCCTAGAATTTGAATTATTAATGGCACACAATTAGAAATCAAACCAGCAATGACTTCCTATGGGAAAAAGCATATTTGATTACCATCACCATCAAACACAGAATCAGTGCTAATGTGTGTGAAGGAGATCAGTCAGGTAAAGGAGTTCTCAGATTAATGCAACAGTAATGGGCCCCCTACAGGTCGGGCAGTGGAGTCTGTAAAGGAAGCTTCAAGTAACCTTATATGGCCTTGCGACAGTCACATTCATGAGGTTACCAGACATGCCATCATCAGTAGTAGTAGCCAAGGTAGGTCTGCTGGTTTTACTAATAGGAGGATGTGAAGCTGCCTCTGTTCCTGTCCTGCTGTGACCTTAGTGCCTGTATGAGCTGCAGATATGCCAGTCACTTGTATGGTGCCCCGAGCCCACTCCTTACCATATTATGAAAAGCTATCCCTCGGACTCTGTCCAGACAGGTGCCACAGATGCTCAATGTGGCATTTTCAAGAGTATGGTAAGATGGGTACACATCCTCCTGTATTGGGCCACCAGTGTGATCAATGGGTGACTAGTCTCATATCTACAACTACTTAGCCACAGTACCCATGGTTGTGTACCTACAGGTGGTCTATGGAGTATAAATGGTAATGTGCTTTAAGCCTCTATACAACTGGTCTGCCACTTACAAAGACCTACAGGAAACATCATAGGCATATCTCAGGTATCTATCAGTCAGCTGTATGATAACTTAGCCCCAAAAGGAAGGCAAAATGTTGCTGAACAGAATCAGCATGGAACAGAGGTGTACAATCATTAATAATGGTGCAGTGGTAACACTGTCACCTCACAGCAAGAGGTTCTCTGGTTCGATTCTCGGCTGGGGTGCCTTCTGTGTGGAGTCTGCATGTCCTCCTGTGTTTGTGTGGGTTTCCTCCTGGTGCTCCAGTTTCCTCCCACGTTATAAACACATGCATCTGGAGCATTACTCCCCGGGCCTCTGCTGAAAATTGGCTTTGTTCCAAGTCAGACTTTCCCGGTTAACAAATGTTAAATAAATAATATGGAGGTAAAGTTTGATTGTGTTATACTGAAGCTCGACTGTATGCACAGCATACCTCTCAACCTCTTTTCACAAGAAATCTGGACAAAACCAAAAATAATGTGGGGACAAAAGCCCAACTTCAGGGACAGATTTTATTTATTTCACTTAGAAACTTAGAAAGTTGTGGGAACAGTAGGTTTTGCATCCACATGCATTTTCGGAAGTTAATGAGGTCAAATTCAAATGCCTCTCATTCTATAGTGACTGTAGTCCTCACGGATTTGCCAGAAAAACATATATTTTTCACTGAGCAGAGCAAAAATATGTGACAAAAATCTGCAGATTCTGCAATGTTCTGCACAGTTGAGAGGTATGATGTGCAGATGTGGTTTGCTTGACAGAAAGCATGCTTGGTCTGTGTGACGAACTAACTGTTTAAATCTAAGTGCAGAAGCACAGAAAGGGATTAAAGGTGGCATCAGTTTCAGTGGCTGAGCCACAAGACCAGAAAGATGATTTTGAGAGCCCGTCTTGCAGGGAAAACAGGCACTTGGCTTTAAAATAGGGTCAGAGGGAAGCTAGTGAGGCTAGAAAAGCAGAAGACAAAGGTGAAGAGGGTGAGTAAATGCATGCAGCAAGGTGGGTGTAGTGCCTGTTCACTGGGTACTAGAAATAGGCAGGTATGTGACAAAGGGAAATAACAGACATACAAGATGCATGAAAATAGTCAGAAAGGAAGGGGAAACCATGGGGAGATAGAAGACAACATGAGGGCTAGAGAAAGAGGATAAGGCATAGAGAGCTGGAAGGAGGGTACAGCAGTTAGATAAAGGGAGATAGTGGGAAGAGAGATTGAAAGTAATTTTATACACAAGCCAGCAAAATATAATAGTTTTAGATGAGGATTGTTAATGCATTACTTGTGTGATCATGTTATCAGAGTTCTAACAACATTTCCTTAATGGTGGTGTGTGGAAAGACTGAGATGCATTACTTATTATCTGATTAAAACTCAGCAAAGATGGTTTAAAAAAATGTGACAAAAATGTCAGAAAAGTTATTTTTAGACAATGTATTGAGAAGAAAAATATAGATCAGGTGGTAATTGTGTTAAACTAAATGGACTAATGGTTAAAGTTTTATAGTAGTATGTAGGAAGAAAAGCAGATTTAGTGGAATTGTTTTCCTTTTGTTAGAATATCTTATTTTTTTATGTAATCCATTCCTGATTTTGACTGATAATCTTGCATTCATATTTTAATCATGATTTTAAATTAAATGCCCTACCTTGCTGAACAGTGGCATTGCGTTTCTGAAAGCAACGCCCTGTTGGTGAATAGTAGCCTTGGTATTAACAGAAGTGGCATTTCATGCACTGAGGAAGCAATAATGATAGAATTATGTTGTGAAACAGAATACAATTTGCATTTACATTTGTCACCTTCAGGATGTTTTGCCTAACTTCAGTGGCGGCTGGTGACTTCAAATCACAGGGAGGCTGCAAGAGACAGCTGAATGGGTGGGGTCAAGGGGGAAGGGGTGTGGTCAACCAGAAAGGGGAGGAGCTATGCACAAAACCACAAAAAAATAACTTTAATTAAATACGCTGCCCTGGATGGCAAACCATCATTATGAAAGTCCAATCAAGACAAAAATAAGTGTAGAAGAATAAAAATATTTCAATGCATTGGCTGCATGACAGCTTACTTAATATCTAGATGGAAACAAAAGGTTGTGAGGCATGAAAAAATAAATTACTTTTTAAATAAATTACTGGAATGCCAGTCAAAATCAAGTATAAGAAAAACCAGAAGCACTCATCTCAAACCACTTCTCCTTGCACTGCAGTTCTAATTATAATATATTCAGCTTTATTAAAGTACCAAGTAACATGCTGAAAGTAGAAATCTATGTGATGCCCCCACTTGTACAAATGTTTCTTATCCAAAAAAGACCTGCTGCCTGACAACTTGTTTCATGAGGAAAACATGATAAAAGTAAAAAATGAAAAGCAAACAAGAAACAAGCTCAAGATACATTGCTTAAAGGATTACTGTACAGGTTATGGACCACACATGATTGGCATTCTGTTTAGTTTACGGGTAAAGTCTGTAGAGATGACTGGAAGTCTCCAACAAGTGTAATGAGCTTTTTAAAATAATGGAATCCTGTCCTTTAATACCCAAGGCTTATACATTATCTAGTCAAGTATTCTCTGCATGGCAACAACAGAAAGGCTTTCAATGTTGGCAATTCTTTAACAGTATGCTTATTAAAGCTTACTTGCATCTTACGATCTCAGACAAGCTTACCTTATGGTCATTAAAGCATTGCTACTTAAACACAGAGCAACAGGCACTTTGAGTAATAAGCATAAATCTGAGTAATAAGCATAAATCAACAGTACAAAAATATGACAGAAACCAGACCATTCTGCAAAACCAAGGACAGATGAAAAGCCACTGTAGTACTTATGCAGTGTGTCCTCCCCATCCAAGGTAGATACAACTACTCCTTGCCTTGCTTGGACACATCCAGAGTCACTACATGGGGGAGTGGGGTGCAACAAGCATGTCACAATTTGAAATCTCTCTGGCTGACTGTGATGGCCCTGACACATTTGTCATACCTCTCAACCTCAAGAGCAAGAAATCTGGACAAAGCCATACACAGAAGTGGGACAAAGGCCCAAAAATAAGGACAATTTTTAAATATTTCTCTAATAAACTTAGAAAGATAATAGAATAGGTCTTGCATTAGTATGAATTTTCTGAAGGGTATAAAATCTGAAATTCAAATGTCTGTCATTTTCTAACTTCAGTCTTTAGTGATTTGTCACTAATTTGCCAAAAAACACAATTTTATGAAAAATGGACCAAAAATGTGATGCAAAAATATAAAATAGACACACAATACAGCTGCTACCTGTCAAAGAAGGGACACTTTAATATTAGTACTGCTACCTTGAGCAGCTGACAAAATAAAAGAATCTACATGCATTTCAAGTAATCTATAACTTTGATTATTACAGTTATTTCTTAATTGTATACCCTCCATGTTTTCTTCCAAAATTGCTATTTTGCGGAGGGATTATTAGGGGGAAGAGCAACATTTTGAGCCAAAAATTGGGTACAGTTGAGAGGTTGGCTATGCCTAATTCTATAAAGCAATTTATTTGCATGTACCTCTCAACCTGTTAATGCAGTAAATCTGAACAAGGCCAAATATATTGGGGGCACATATAAACAGTACTAAAAATTGCTCTTGTATAATTGAGACAGTTGATAGAACAGCTCTTACTTTAACATGCATTTTTCTGAAGGTTATGAAGTCTGAAACTTATTATTTAGTGACTTAATTCCTAAATGATTTGCCAGAAAACTACAAATTTTATGAAAAACAAACCAAAAATAAGAAGCAAAAATCTATTCATTCTTTGAAAATCTGGACAGTTGGGAGGTATAGTTCAGCTGGGCCTGTCTGAGTTTGCTGCCCTTCCCCCCTGACAAAATAATGGTTGAATGGAGCCTCTGCAGCCATTCCAATGAACCATTACTTGGCTATTTCACTCCATTTACCATAAACACTAATGTGCATACTGCTTTACTTCTATGATGAGTTGGACTTCATTTGAAAGTTTTATTTTGTATTTTACAGCACAAACACTAAGTCATCTGTTAAACAAAGCAATGCAGTCTCACAATGAAAACTTAGCATTAAAACTTCTCTGCCCTTGAAACTCACATTCATTGAAACAGCATTGAAACCCACATTCAAAGAAAATACATTTTGCCAGTGGCAGATAAAGATTAATTTTGGGCTGTTTTCAAATCATAGGCCCCTTGCATATGAAACATACATGTGCTCTTTGATACACCTTCCTCATTGTACTAAAATTATATTCCTTGTACAATACAGTACACTTGTTAGAGGGTGTTTTAAATTTGTTTTGAACATTTTTCCAGTAAGCAATGAAACAAACCATATGCACCCATAATGGCAAAACTGCCCAGTTGAGAACATTTATCATAAAAAAGTCTACTCAGACTTCCACAGTCCACCATTATTAGTAAATATACACAACTCTACAGTCCACCATTATTAGTAAATATGCACAATTCCACAGTCCACCATTATTAGTAAATATGCACAATTCTACAGTCCACCATTATCAGTAAATATGCACAATTCTACAGTCCACCTTTATCAGTAAATATGCACAATTCTACAGTCCATTATCAGTAAATATGCACAATCTCTGAAGTAAGTCATCTAAATAATTCCACATTAAAGAAATCTATAAATAATGAAGCGGTTGCTGCTAGCAATCACCTTTATATTTCATGGTTTCATCGAAAAATAAAGTGTCTGTTCCCCCTCAGGAATAAATTGCCTATATTACATTAAAAAATGATAAGCTAGTAATAATATTGCAAGAGGAAATGGATGGCAAACTGATAACAGACTCATAGTTAGTATCTTCACCAAGGAGAACATTCTCAGTATGGCAGCATCCACCCCTTGTGGGAGTAGAACCCACAGCCTTCTGCATCAAAAGCAAGTACACAACCTGTTGTGCTATAGTATTAGCTAGGCAAAGCACTAAACTTCTATTCCCCTGCAGCTCTCAGCTCCTTGTAAAATCTATTCAATACTCAACTGCATCTCAACTTCGCAGCTCAAGAAAACTGGAAAAAAACAAAATGTATTGGGGGGGGGGTCAAAGCCCAAAAACCAGGGACACATTAAACATTTCTTGTATAATCTTGGAAAGTTGCTAGAATAAAATGTTGTGTTGCCACCATACATTTTACTGCCAAGGTCCCTGAGCAAAAAACAGTCAGAGTAACATACCACTACGCCACATCAGCTGCTTTGTAAAAGAGAGGAAGACTGAAATTTAAATGGCTATCATTTAGTGAATTCAGTTCTCACCATAGCTGTCAACCTCTTAGTACAAAACACCTGGACAAACCCAGTAATGAGGGAATACAGCCCTCAAACATATTCAGTGAATTCAGTTCTTGCCATAGTTGTCAACCTTAGCACAAAAACCTGGACGAAGCCAATAATGGGGGAATACAGTCCCAAAAATAGGGACAAATTTAAAATATTCATCTTATAAACTTAGCAAATTGCTAGAAAAAAAGGTTGTGCTACTATGTATTCTGAAGAACATGAAGTCTGAAATTCAAATGCCGGTCAATTTTACTGCTGACAGAACAAAAACAATTTTCAGCAGAGACCCAGGGATTAATACTGCAGACACGTCTTTGTAAAATGACAGGGCACCAGAGCAAATCCACACAAACACAGGGAGGAGATGCAGACTCCACACAGAAGGCACCCCAACCAAGAATCAAACCAGAAAACCTATAGCTGTGAGGCAACAATACTACCACTGCACCATCAAATATGCAATGAATTAAACATTCAGAAACCTGAAGTCTGAAATTCAAATGCCTGTCAATTTTACTGCTGACAGAACAAAAACAATTTTCAGCAGAGATGCAGGGATTAATACTGCAGACACATCTTTGTAAAATGGCAGGGCACCAGAGCAAATCCACACAAACACTGGGAGGAGATGCAGACTCCACACAGAAGCCACCCCAACCAAGAATCAAACCAGAAAACCTATAGCTTTGAGGCAACAATACTACCACTGCACCATCAAATATGCAAGGAATTAAACATTCAGAAACCTGAAGTCTGAAATTCAAAAGCCTGTCAATTTTATTTAACATTTTTTAATCAGGACAGTCTGACTTGGAACAAAAAAAAAAATTTTTCAGCAGAGGCCCAGGAAGAAATAATGCAGACATGTCTTTATAACATGGGAGGACACAAAAGCAAACCCACACAAACACAGGGAGAAGATACAGACCCCACAAAGAAGGAACCCCAGCCAAGAATCAAACCCGAGAACCTGCAGCTGTGAGGCAACAATGCTACCAGTGCACCATCAAATAAAAGCAAACCCACACAAACACAGGGAGAAGATAACAGACCCCACAAAGAAGGAACCCCAGCCAAGAATCAAACCTGAGAACCTGCAGATGTGAGGCAATAATGCTACCAGTGCACCATCAAATAAATGCAAACCCACACAAACACAGGGAGAAGATAACAGACCCCACAAAGAAGGAACCCCAGCCAAGAATCAAACCTGAGAACCTGCAGCTGTGAGGCAACAATGCTACTACTACACCATCAAATATCAAGCATTGCAACATTTACAAACCACAGATATTATGAGGAACAGGTCAGCTCAAATATGAGGCAAAAATCTGCAATTTTTTTACAAATGGTGGTGGGTAGGGAACTCAAGTCTTTAACACCTGCATACAGGGTACAGGGTTCAAGCCTGAGGTATTCCCTACCACACCACCATGAGCACCTGGGGCATTTTCACACACCCCCCCCCCCAAGTACCATACCTTGTAAAAGTAAAAAGCGCCATACACACACAGCAAGTACCATACCTTATAAAAGTAAAAAGCACCATACACACACAATCAAGTATAAAAGCAGCAACTACCATACATTGTAAAGGTAAAAAGCACCATACACTTACCTGTCCGTTCTCCATAATATCCAGCTAACGTACATCCTGCCCGCGCAATACTCCAAGACCCACGAGATCCCTGAAATCAAAACTCCACTCCTTCCTGACGAGACTGTAATTCCTGACTGCTGCTGTTGCAGTCCGGACCCGACACATTATCCCAGCGAGTCTGTGCACTTTAAAAGTGCACAGACGTCTCCTTGTGTTTCCCTATGGGGACTGCCGGACTGCCTGGAGCATGCGCAGTAGTCGGGACTACTGTGCATGCCCGAAGTCCGTGAAAATTTAAACAATTTTTTTTTTCTATTTTTATTTCTTTTTGTTTGGAGGGGGCTGCAGTCCGACAGTCCAATAGCACGGGCCGCCCCTGCCTAACTTATTTTTGGCTATAGTGAAAGGAAATTATACAATCTGACTCCCAGAACCCACTTGAAGTAATTATAAATGAACAGGCATCTTCCAACACTTGTGGTTTTTGTAAAATGCTATGGTGTTTCTACTGGAAAAAGAGTCTGCTAGCAAAGAAAAATTGCAGACAAGTTACAAGCTTCAGGATAGATGAATGATGATATTGTTATGTTGCCTTTTTGATGACATGGTACTACTTAAAACTGTCACAGCATAAGAAACATTTCTTTTTTCTATGCTGTCCACAAAAGATATAGTTTTGTGTTCTGAACTGCAGTTTCCTTCCCGTGCTAAACAGGTGCATAGTGCAGTGAGAATACATTTAAGAAATTTGGAATCAAAACATCACCTAATACACCTTTTATGCAGCAAAACTTCTGATGTAAATAAGGGCTTTAGAGTTACTGACATTAAGGTATGTATTCATATTAAGAAAGAGAACATTTTTGATATTGTGTCTTTTGGCTTTTCCGGTTAGGGGTCGCCACAGCGGAACTCCGGTCCGCTAATGATTGGCAGTAGATTTTTATGTGCCGAGTTGCCGGCCCTGATGCACAACCTTCAACGAAGATACACCCATTCACGCATGTCTCCACACAGAAGATGCTCTAGCTAAGAATTGAACAGGACAACGTCTTACTGTGAGGTGACAACGCTACCGCAGCACCACCACCGCAGTCAAATAGTAGTTTTAAAAAGAGAATATACAGAATAATGCTAAAAAGTTTGAGGCTCAGTATCTGAATAAAAAAGCATTTAGTATTTGCCTTCTAAATATTGAATCAACTTAAACTGCATACAACACAATTAGGATTAATTTAGGTATGAACTCTCAATAGAGCCACATGCATATGGTATAACATTTAAGATGTGATGTAAAAAGTCTTACAGAAAATATGCATGATGATTTTCATGTGGGGGCATTGGGATGAGAACCTGTGATTTTAAAACAAAAGATGGCATAATGGAGCATTCATGTAATATAACTTTGGAAGAGAGAGAGAGATGTGACTTCATATCCATAGATGTATTACAGTTGATGAAATTATTAATGGCGTAATAAAGAACCTTGATTTAAATGTAAAAGGCCTAGTTGTGTAACATTATACTTCTGGAAAGGAATGCGTGTGATCTGTGTGGTAAGAAATGGCATACATATATATATATATATATATATATATATATATATATATATACACACACACACACACACACACACACACACACACACACACACACACACACACACACATACATACACACAAATACACACAATGTAACTGAAGGAAATTGGCTGTACTCGGAAGGACAAAATAAAATATGGTGATGGAGAAATTAGCAGACATAAAGAATCTGAAAACTGTAACAAATATAGATGTGATCTTCATGAAAAAAAGATTTGAATATGAGTAATGAAAAATTGGAACAATTAAAGGAAAGCTAAGATAAAGGAATGATCTTGCTATGAAACTGACAGAAAACAAAGTGTTGGGTATCATAGGAGATGTAAGGAAAGGTCTTTAGATGAGACAGTAAACCAAGCTTCCATCTGCTTGAGTTGGTGGCACCTCAGGTGGATGCAAAATATCTTGTGGCAGCTATCAAAAAGAATAGAGGAAGTTCCCCAATGCCCTTGCCAAATTTCCCCTAGTAGTATAAATACCACCTCAGGTCTCCCCTGAAAAGAGCCTAGTAGCCTGTTGGAATCAACCTGGTTAAGAAAGGATAAATAAACAAACAAACAAATGAATGAATGAATGAATAAATAAATAAATAAAAGAAAAAACTTATTAAGGTAAAATTAGCTGGATACTATATACAATTGAGGTCAATGGTGTCAAAGGATATAATAAAAATGCTGTTATAAACTGAATGTTAGAAATGGATTCTCATCTTATTTTTTTTTACAGAATCCCTGATGCATGATAATATGAAATTAAGAAGCATGTAGAAAAGACGTGTTAAGAAAATCAAGTGATGTGTGTATATGTGTGTCTGGGTGAGTTTTCTAGGGTAGCAACAGTAATAAAAAATTATGTTGATTTTCAGGGTCTATGTCAGAAAAACGAACAATCAAAATATTGAATGCTCACATGAGTGAATAATCAGGAACTCAAAATTGCTGTTGTGGGAGGCTGTGCCTCCACCCCCCCCCCACCCCCTGGTAAATATATATTCCTACTCCGAGATCACTCTACAGTGAGGAAAGGGCAAATATTGTGATCTTCACTGTACTGCAATCCCAAAAAAACAGCATTGACTTCCTGATTATTCGCTCATGTGAGCAACTGACATTTTGAGTTTTCGGCATTCTAAAGTAGACCCGATTTTCAGGTAAATGATATGGCTGCCTAACAAAATTGCCAGACCACATCTTACAAGCCCTGACGCTTTGAAAAATAAACCGATTCATACAAAAAAATGTAAATTCTGAAAGCCACTTTTATACCTGTAAACTATTTTTGCAATGGGTAGCTTTTTTACTTGCAGCCACCAAATGTGAGGGGATGTGTCCCTGTACCCCTACTATGTATACATACTAACATTGAGATTGCTACATTAATCTTCTAATATTCTGAGCATTTTAGTTATGGATGTTAGAATTTCAACAGGCACCCTAATAGGATTTCCTTTACATAATAGGTTCATAGGTTGGTACTGGGCTATCTGCCCGAAGGCATATATTAGCCCAGCCACATTGTGCGGTATTCACCGCCCCTTTAGTAGTTCCCTAGACCCTTGTACTAGCAGCTAGTACCCTTGGCCCCTATCTAGTAGTGCTGTTGGTGTGATCCCCAGTGTGAACTTTCTGTTACCCATCCACTCATCAAGGTTCCTCTTGAAGAGTGATAGTGAGGGGTTCTGTCTTATGTAGATTGGGACCTTGTTCCATAGTAAGGGAAGTCTCTGCGAAGGGAATCTGTCCCTCCAGCATGTTCTATTCATTGTTGTGTTGAGGTTTATATCCCTAGAGCATGTAACTCGAGTAGATTTGGTTTTGCTAAGATGGAGCATGTTCAACAATTCTGGGTTGGACATGGCTCTGTACGTTAGACAGAGACCGCCTCTGAGAAAGCGGTATGCAACAGAGAACAGACTTAGCTTTTTCAATTGTGCTGTATAGGGCAACTGTTTGAGGCCAGTAATCCTCTTGGTTAGGTACCTCTGTGGTCTCTCCAGCTGCTGGAGATGTCTAGCCAGGTACATTCCAATTGGTACATTGTACTCAATAATGGGTCTGATGAGGGAAGAGTAGAGGGGCACCATTACATCCTTAGATCTTGATGCGAACCCTTTCGTGATCAGATGGATCACATAAAAGGATTTTCTAACCACTTTGGCAACAATGTTATCAAAGGAAAGCTGGCTATCTACTTGGGTCCCTAGATCCCTTATTTCTTCTTCAGATTTCAGGGGATTACCTCCTATGTTGTAGTTTGCGGGTACTCTGTTTTTTTCCAAATGGAAGGTTAAGAGTAATATGGGAGACATGATTATGTACAGACATGATTAGCTGTATGTGAACTTATTAAACTAATGATTCCTTTACAGATTCTCCTGACATGGATGTGAGATTTGAATTGTTCTGTTCAAAAATACAGGAAAGTAAAAAGGAGTGGGAAAGAAGTAAAAGACTATAAGAATTTACATAAAATTAGTCTCAAGAACAAGCATGTAGGAGGAAGCAAGGAGTACGCTTTACTTAAAAAGTTAATTATATGTATCAATGTGGAAGTAAATCAATTAGGATTACTTTTACCATCTATAATAAGAGTGTGGTCTTACGCAAGCAATAATGACTGATAGGGTGTGTGTTAATGCATAATTAATGCCTGCCAAGAGGTGTTATGAGGCTCAACGCCACAAGCTGAGGGCCTCTACACCCCTGGAAGGGCATTAATTATACACTAAAACACACTCTGGAGGGCATTATTGCACTTAGACAATAGGCTCGCTGTAAAATTATTGTATTTTGCTTGCTTATTTATTTTAAGTACTATATTATTTTTTTATATATTTTTAATGTAAAACAGTTCCTCCGCCTACAGTCTCAAACTTGCTGTAGTATATGTTAATGGTGTTGGAGGAATTATTTTACATCAAATATATATAAAAAATAATATAGTGCTTAAAAAAATAACCAAGTGAAACACAACAATTTTACATACAGCCCATTCTCTCTTCCATACACACATACACAATCTCTTCTGCTTTCCTACTTATATGTATACACACAGAGTTCCCTCTGCTTTCATACACACATGCACTCTCCCAAGATCTGTCTCAACCTATTCTCAATCTCTCACAGTCACCAGCTGCTTTCATACACACATTCAGTCTCACTCTCTCTCAATCTCTCTCACAGGCAGTCTCCTCTGCTTACATACATGCATTCACTCACACATCCCTCTCACTTTCTCTGTCATTCTCTCCATCCATCCATCTCTCTCTCTCTCTCTCTCTCTCACACACACACACACACACACACACACACACACACACACACATATGCACAGCACATAGTCACACACATGCATACACACAAACACAGATACACACATACATACACATACAACACACAGTTGTACACATACACACACACGCACGCACAGCACACAGTCACACACATCCATACACACAAATGCAGACACACACACACAACACACAGTTGTACACACACACACACACACACACACACACACACACACACACACACACACACACACACTGTCTCTGCTTTCATGCACCTATTCACACACACCTGCAGACAGAAACAAACACACAATCACTCTCTCTCTCTCTCTTACTTACATACATGCATACACTCACACACACGCTGCATTTTTTTTTCTCTGTTAATTTTACACTGGCTAAACAGCAAAAGCGCTGCTTAGTGGATGTAAAATAACGGATCCCTCACTCTCACTGACATGCACACCAACACACACACACACACACACACACACACACACACACACACACACACACACACACACGTACCTTTTTGTCTTCTCTTTTTTATATTTTATACTCACTAAACAGCAAAAACACTGCTTAGCGAGAGTAAAATAATAGCGGACATTCCGTTTCCTCAATCCGAGCTCCACGGCATCTTGATAAGTTGCATGAAGTGGCAGACTCATTCTTCTAAGCAGGCATTACTTGTACGTTAATACCCTGCTAGAGAATGCTCGTTCTCCAATCAGGGTATTGATGTACAGTTTGCCCATTGTCTAAAGAATATTAATTCAATTCCAGTGTGGGTGTGGTTTTCACTACATCCATAGTTTGATGAAGAATGTGTAGTTATGATAGGAAAAGTGTATGTGAAATAAGGGAGTTAAAAAATAAAAAAATGAAAAGTTATGGAAGGGATGTGCATCCTTCAAAGTTATACGACAAATCTTTTTATGGAAATGTGACTAGCAGTTGGACAGACTGGAAACAACAAATAAAGACTGTATATTTAATGTACAGGAAACAGGATTCAGCACCAGAATGGGGAAACATAAGCAAAATGTTATTTAATCTCTGTTAGTCTTGCTAAGCCAATAAGTGCTGAATGAATGATGTCAACATTAAAACAAAAATAATAGTGGAAGTTAAAACTCTAAATAACAGAAGTCATGATATAAGAGAAACGCATACATTTTATAAAGACAGAATATCTGTTAATTTTAGTACAGAGCAAAACAAAGAATTATGAGCACAGAAATTATAAAAGAAAAGATGGATTTCTACATCATATACTCTACAAGGAAACTAATGATGCTTAGTAGCAATTATTAGAAACATATTTACAGGATAGGATAACTTTATTGTACAAACTAGCTTACTAAAACTGTGGCTCTGTTACCAACTACAAGGTATTACACAGAGGACAACGTGCAAGAATACTTACAGTGACCAGTGGTTAGAAATGAATCCTAGACCGTAGAGCTATGAAATAGAGATCTTACTATTTTTAATTTTAATATTTTTATTACAAAGGATTTGATAGAGTATATTTAATATAGGAATGTAGGTAGTCTTGCCCCCTTAGTCAAAATGTTTTGCAGTATGCAACACTGTCAGAATCACAGGTAAGCACCGCAGATAGAGTTAATTATGTGTTGAGCAGTAGCAGATATGGTTGTTTAGCTAGAACTGTTTGGATAATCTCACGGGAGCATATTAAATTAAAATTTAATCTAAGAAAAAGAAAAAGATCCAAACAGAAGTTTTGATATAAAGGTTACCACAGTGTCACCTACTGCATAAGCATATGCTGTCTCATTTTTTCTCCAAGTTTAAGACTTGCTTATGGGACACTGTTGAGCTAAAGCGTACATGTAGTATTGGTAACTCAACAGGCAGCATGCCCACCTTCGATGTTGGAAGATCAGAAGCCTGTGGGTTCTGTTCCAATCCCAGGTGTTTGTATTAGTTTTCTAATACTGATATTGCAGTGCAGCATGGGGAGGGGGCTGCACTCCTGAGTGTGCTGTCCTTCAGGTGAGACAGTAAACCAAAGGCTCATTTATCTGAACTGATGATAGCTCAGGTGGATGTAAAAAGTCCCAGGGCATATATAAAAAAGAATATGGAAAGTTCCACAGTAACCTGTCTCAAATAGTATGAAGACCACCTTGGGCTATACCCTGAAAAGAGGCCACTGGCTTAGTGGGACTAACTCATTCAACAAAGCCTACATAAAAATGTGTCTACCATCCTGGACTATGCAGTTTGCAGAGAAAGATCCTTTGGTATCACGTAACACTGATAAAGATGAAACAATAGAAATTATTTCTAGGGAATGTGCTATTATTTCCTATGATACTTTCGGCTGTACAATATTTATAGTCAGGTTGTCCCCTTAGAAATCTGGCCAGTGCCAATTGTGTTGATCTACTTCTAGTACAGTTTGTTTAGACTTTGATTTCCATTTTCTAGTCATTGCTTTTTTTGGCAACCATCATAATTAGACTCAACAAGGCCCCACTATGCCCAGGCAATTCTTATTCTGTATCACAGCTCACAAAATCATTTCCTTAGCTATACCAATTTGCTCACCCAATATTTCTGATAGCAGAGTCAACAGGGAATTTTTAAATTCTGCCATCTTATCACAATCCCAGAAAATATGCTTCCAATTACCTCCTTTCTCTCCATCACACCTCCAACATTTGCCATCTACCTGAGAAAAAATATTTGGAGTCTACTTGAGGCTTAAAAATACCTTTGTAAACACTTCTAAGCAAAGATCCCAAATCTTCCAGACTGTGCCTCATACCTGGGAGCCACATACACATCCTCCCATTATTTCTTTATGAATTGCCTATCCAGTCTCTCTTCCCAATCCTTTCCAGCCTCCTCTGATTGATCCCTACAGTTATCATGCAACACTATACCTCTCAATATCTTAGCTCAAGGAATCTGGACAAAGTCTAAAATAATGGGGGACAAAGAGCCAAAAATAGGGATATATTTTAAATATTTCTCTTATAAACTTATTACAGTTGTTAAAATAGCAGACGTTGTGTTAGCATGCATTTGTCTGAAGGATACGAAGTCTGAAACTCAAACGTAAGCTATTATTTAGTGACTTGAATCCTCAGTGATTTAACAGAAAACCACAAATGTTATATGATTTATGATGGAGACCAATAGTATGAGGCAAACATCTGGGCATTCTGTGAAAATCTTGACAGTTGAGAGGTGTGTGCAACACCCTATATGATCTACCAGTTATCTCCTTCTCAACAGCAGCCTCTGTTCTAGATTCCACCAAAAACTCTACTAGTGCTGGTCTTTCACCCAGGATCCCTCCAGCTTTCTCTTCCTGTCTACACTCTGACATCAATCCTTGAAAGGGAAGGCAATCTTTAGCCTGCAGTCCAAATCAATTTATGGTCTCTTCCCATTCTATTACCTTTCCCTATCAAATTATTTGCTCCCAATACCTTGGTTCCCTTTGCCTGTTTCCTCCAGTAAATTCCAGTCCCCTCTTGCCTATTGTTTGTATCATTAATTGCAGTCATCCCTATGGACAGAATTTTCTTTCTCCAGTTCTGTGTTGTTTATGTTTTATGAATATAATATTCTATATGGTTATTGTTATTTTCTTTTCTCTCCTTGTTTCTTAAGCTTTCCCCCTGTTTCATCATCATCCCTTTCCACTTTGAATTATAGCTTTCTGCTTCTGCTATGTATAGCAACTCTGAAATACCCCTTCAAATCAGGTAATCCCAAACCACTTTGTTCTATTGGAAGAATCAGCTTATCCCACTTCACTCTTTCTATATTTCCCTCCCAGATAAAATCCTTCAGCTCTTTATTGCTATACACAACTTCTCCTGTGGTTGATAAAAATATACCTGACCTGCGTATAAACCTAAAGGGACTAAAAATATTTTAAGTGCTTGTATCTTGCTACCCATATCCATAAAACAGAGCTTTCAATTTTACATTTTGTCGTATTATCTTATGTTTAGTCTCTTTCCACATATCCTTAGCTGTCACAACAAATTCCTTTATAATCCATACTCCTAAGTACTTCATTATATCATGTTCCCATAAATATGGATATTGCTAAACAAATTTGTCTGTGGGTACCTAGTTTACAGCTATTGCCTTTGTTTTAGCTTCATTAATTTTGTATCCTGAAAAGACTTGAAACTGTCTCAGAATGTTCCAAAACACTGAGATGTCCTTTTCTGGTTTTATCAGGTATAAAATAATATCATCTACATATAAAGCCAACTTTTCTTTACTACCATACCAATTATATCCTTGAATTTCTGAGTCCTTTATTTTCTTTGCCAACGGTTCTAAATATAATGCAAATAACAAAGGGGAAAGAGGACACCCCCTGCCTGGTTCATCTGCTCAAACAGAAATTATCAGATAGGAACCCACCCACTTAATTCTTACCTCTGATGCCTCATAAATCCCCCTAATCAAGCTTATCATTTTATCAAGGAATGCAAATGCTTCCATTGCCCTGCTCATAAAATCTCAGATTACTCTGTCAAATGCTTTCTCTGCAGCAAGACCCACCAAAAACAGAGATATTTTCTTATATCCTGCTTCCCTCTGGATCATCATTGTTCTGTTAATGCTGCCGAATATTTATCTCCCCTCCAGAAAATGACACTGATCCATATCTATTAATTTTGGCATCACCTTTGACATTATTTTAGCCATTACAGACAAAACAATTTATAATCATGGTTTTAGAATTGAAATGGGCCTATATAAAGCTGGATCTGATGGGTCTTTACCCTCGTTAGTTATTATAGCTACCACCGCTTTCTTTGAAGATTTTGGTGCTGCCCCTTCTCTTAAAAAACTGTTAAACAAAACCTTCCAAATCTTTATCAATTATTCCCTCCTAGCTTCCAAACTTCCACAAGAATACCATCTATTCATGTGGACTTTCCTGTAGACTGATTATACATCACCATTTTTATCTTATTTCCTCCTATTCTAACTGTCAGTAATTGAGCCTCATCCACCTCTAACCTTGGCATATTTAATTCTTCCATAAACATTTCAATCTGTACCTTTTCTTCATTTCTATATTTCTCTGCTTTATACAGATTTCATAAAATTTCCAAAATATTTGTAGTATCTCTAGAGTATCTCTTGTTGTTGGCTCCCTTATTTTGGTCAAGCATTCTGTAATTGCTTCTCATATTGTTCTGTGAGCTTCCCCTATTCTGCAATACTTTAACCTTTGTCAGCCCCTCTAAATAATTCTTGTTACTTCTTAACCATACCTCTCTTTCTTTTATTTCCATCCTATTTTTTAAACTCCACTTTAATTTTATCCCACTCCCTAGCTATATTTTCAATAGAAATTTATATCTTCTCTAATAGCTCCCAAATAATTTTCACTACCCATTCCTTTAATTCCTCTCTTTTTGACAGATAGGTGGGAAAGCACCAGTGTCTCATTTTTATTTCATTATATTGCATTTTTATTTTAGTTATTATTGATGCATGATCTGAAATAATTATTGTATGTGTATTAAAACTTTCAATTAAATGCACATGTTCCTGTGAGATATAAGTTCTGTCTAGGCTAGTCCAGTTTTGTATCTTGGGGTATAATACATAAATTCACTCCAGACTACTACTAGTGAATTTGCACCTTCCATGCCAAATATTTCATATATCTCTTCAAAAATCTACTCTCTTGGTTATATTTTCCCTACTGGACCCCCCAAAACATCTTCACTGTTGCAAATCAAATTCCATTCCCCATCAGTAAGTAATATTCCCTGCTGAGAGCTGCTTATTTTTCCCAAAAAATTCTTACGCTCCATTATATCAGTTTTAGGTGGAATATAAATACATGCAGTGTAATCCTCCTCCCTCACCAGTAGCCCCTTAGCACTACAAAATTACCATTATTATTTTCTTTATCCTTTTCTATCAGTATTGGAGCTCCTCATACAATTAATTGTAAGTACTCCCCTTTTCCTTTGTCCCAGATATTCTGCTGAATAACCATCCTGAAAACCTTTCTTTATCAAATTCACTTGCTCAGTTCTTCCCAAATGTGTCGCCTGTAGCATAGCTATTTGCACTCTACATTTTTTAATATAGTTCACTGTTCTTTCTTTTTTGTATATATCTGTGAGATCAGTTACATTTAAAGATAATATATAAAGTGCTGCCATTCTGTTAAGAAGTTATTATTCCCACTAGTTATGTGCAACAGCTTTTTTTTAAATGTCTAGTTCCAGTTTTTGTGTAACATGCATACACTAATGACTGGCGGGTTGATCTTTTACACAATTGTTTCTTGTCATATCCATTTGAACCTATGTCACATCTTACAAAACATTCTGTTTTAGTGAATGCCCTCAAGCAAAAAAACAAACACATCCCCAGAACACCTCTAAAATGTATTAACCTAATATGAACACATACAACTATGTATAAGTTTAAGCCTCCTAATAGGAAATTAGCCCAAACTGACAGCCACACTCACAGACTTGGATTAACCTTTAAGTAAGGTTATTAATGCTAAGATGCATGGTACAGCCTGTGCTTCTGCATAGTGCTGTCTGTTTTTATCTTATCTTTATTCCTCTCCAAGACTGAGAAAACACTTGAATTCTTTCAGAAAACATTATCTCTTAGCCATGAAAGAAAGAAGTATTCCTCTACAAGCACTTATTTATTTGCTAGAGGATAACTTATTATACTCAGTGTTCTTTTTTTATTTGCTTCTGCTTAAAATGTGTTACTAGTTCAAGCCAAGATCCTTATTCCAGTCAATTCCTATGCAAAAGAGATGTTTTCTTGTATCACTCTCTTTTGATCATACTTTTCTTCTTTTTTCACATTGCAGTGCATACATTTCTTAAAACTGAACAAGTAGAAAGAAAGAAGAAAAGGGGAAAACAGGGTCACCTGTTTACTTTAGTATATCTATTACACTTGAAAATAAATAAGAAAGCTTTACTTTATAGCATGCAAATTATGTCATGCATTATAAAAATACTACTGTTAAGAACAAAATGTTGTTTTACTTACAGTTAACTCTCCTTCCTCTTCTCTTATCTTATATGTTCTTCCAAACATTAACTTTCATGAAGCAGGACGTATGCTTTGGAGTCACTACAAGTTTACCAAAGCCAAAAAATGCCAATATTTCTAGGTTTTCCTGTTCTCTCATATTTCACAAATATAATTAATGTTTCATAATCCCACAATTATTTGTCAGTTTCTGAGGTGCTGGTTTTCTTCCTATTGATCTCCCAAATCCAGTCTTTGTTTAATTTCCAGTGTAATCCCAGTTCTTCTAGTCAACTCATTCTCAAGCATTTTTCTTTGAACCATTGGAAAAGGTTTCACTGGCACAATCTCTCTATGGGCTTTATTACCACAAAAACAAGAAGTAAAGAACAAAAAGTAAAGGACTCCTTCCAGTGAAAGTACTGCCAAAAAATCCAAATAGTAAATCTAAAAGTAAGACAAGTACCACCACGCTGTGTATGAAGCAACTTCACTATAATGAAACTGAATACAAAGAGATGCAATGGATTCTTAGACTGAGAGCTGACAAAGCCCCAGGATTAAATGATGTTGTCCCTTTAAAACCAGCTCTAGCAAAAAGGAGGGTAAACTATTGATTTTCATTGGCTGTGTTGTACTATACTATGTTTTTACTAGTGCTTTATCATCTGATGAAGGGATTTACCCAAAAGCGCTTATGATGCTGCTTTTATTGTTTTAATAAAGGAAAGTTGCTTCATACACAGCATGGTAGTACTTGCCTTACTTTTGGATTTACAAAAACAAGAAGCAGAATCTCCTTCTGTTTCATAGTTCACTTTTATTGGACAAACTTTTGTTTTTCCTCCTTAGTGTGTTCTGCATCAAAAAATGATTTGACCCTCCATGAAAGAATATTCTGAAAATAGCTGGGTACAGCAGCTTGAACCTCATGCCTGCTTTTCGACATTCCCTGGTTAGTGGAATAAATTTACTCCTCTTCTGCCTGATGTACAGTGAGTAATCATTTTCCACAAATACTCTACTATTGCCCAATTTTAGTATTTTGTCCTTCTGCCACAGCTTTATCAGAATCAACTCTTTTTACTGCTAGGATTGCATCTTTACTTTTAAAAGTCTCGGTTGCTTTTTTGTGGCCAGATTTGAAGCATACACATGATGTATCCTTTCAATTAACAATTCCTGCTGAAGAATATCAGTCCAGTTGCTTATTTGTGCTTTCATAAAATTAATACAGTCTGTTTCTTCCAGCTTTTCTGGTTCAGCAGAAAATCTCAGCATTTCTCTATGTGCTCTGCCCTCTAATTCTATTATTTTTGAAGCATCTCTTCTTGAGCAGTCTCATATTCAGCCAGTCTTTTCTTCATTTCAACCTCTGATTTTTGCCATATTATTACTTTGTCTGAATATCTATTTAAAGCTTCTTCCCGCTTTTTGTTATTTGAGTTGATATTCTCCTTTAGTGTTTCTTTTATTTTAATCAGCTTTGAGTACATTTGACTTATTTTTTTCCTCTAGGTTACTGGAGGTCATGTCTTGTACCAAAGCTGGAGCTTGTACTGCTTTTTGCTGAACAGCTGCAGAATTCTCCCCAGTTAGTGTTTTCTCCTCAGCTTTTATGAAGGAAGGTGAAAATTAAAAAAAATGGCAAACAAAGAGTTATGTTACAGGCAATAGTATGCATGAACAGGAAGATGATGTCAGTGAACTTATAATAAATTAAACTGATTTGTTTGATACTGTGTCTGATGAAATTCCTGCAAAAATAAGTTAGAGTGTTATAAGTATGCAACTGAGGAAAACCAAAAAAATACAGGGTCAGAAAAAGAAAAGATAAAATACAAGATACAATAAGAAAATAAACTGTAAAAAGAAAATGATCATTTAAATAAATGAATACTGCATATTAACAGTCTGAAGTGGGAATTAAGGAAACTTGCAACACCACAGGTGTGTGAATAAGTGGAGTGAAATCTAATGTGTGCACTAGATACTAGATATTAAACATCTAACAACAAGGGGTGATCAAGATAAATTCAGTGTAATATGCTTAAGATACTAGATAGTTCAAGAAAACCTATCATTCTGAAACATTATGGCCTAAAAAATGATATGGTCAGTGAGAGGGGAATAATGTTCCCAAACTTTCATATTGCTAAAGGAGATGGATACAACCATAATTAGACCAGAAAGAGGAGTGGTACCTCATCTGAGAGGGCCAATCAGATTAATAGTACTATATGCTTATACACATGTAATGGAAAGAGAAGACTTGTGTGAGGAAGCTAAGAACCGTCATTGCGAATATGAAAATTATAGTTGTAGGTGACTTTAATTATAACCTGAGGAAAGGAAAAGCTAGGGGAACCAAGATATTAAGAAGTTCTAGGAAATTAAGTGTGAGGTGTTTAGGCTGTTAAAAACATTTGCTTATATGAAAAAGAAGCTTAATATGGAGACAGACTATCATTTTCAATACATTAAAAGATACAGAGGAGGCAAATATGTGGTAGGATATTTTTCTGATCACTGTCCAGTGTGGTGGTATTAGAGTTTTGTTAATAAATGTAACGTAGAAAGGAGGTTTAAAGAGATGCAAATGAAAAGATACAACAGAGTTGCAGGAAGAATTCCAAATGCTTTGGAAAGGCTATAAATAATGAGAACATTCTAGAGCTTATGGACAGAGTGGTCAGTGTTATTTAAAGAAAAATATAAAAATTATAATGAGTGGAGAAAGAGTTATTAAAGAGTTATTAAGGTTACAAAAAAAACAATATGATGGTTTGATACAATATAATGAAAGTGTGTTGATGGCTAGTAATTCTGAATGCTTAAGAAAAGAAAGATTTTTAGGAGAACAAACAAAATATAAAGAAATTGTTAAAATTACATTTTTAAGGAAGGAAGAGGAATGTTTACTCAGAAAGAAAGAAAGTGAAAAGTGGAGAAAGTTATGATGGATAAGCTAAAAGATAAGCAATACAATGAAAAGGTAAAATAGGACCAAATGAATACAGCTGGGGAATATGTAAACAAATGTATTAAGAAGATGAACTAGAGGTAATAGAAAAATGACTAATCAATATGATAAAAATGAAAACAGGATGAATTACTAACATAAATCAATTGGATGAATTCAAGAGTGGTTTAAAAGGGTGCAATAGATTGCACTTGAGTTAGATAAGTTTAGTTGTAAGTTTTATAAGAATATGAGTAGAAATAACAAATATGCATGTCAGTGTGTTAAATGAATGGTTAGAAGATGACATTAAGGACAAGCAGGTGTGACTGTATTACCTAAAGATGGTAAAGACCCATCAGACCCAGCTTCATGTCGACCCATTTCAGTTTTCAACCATGATTATAAAGTGTTTATGTTTATACCAACTAAAAAATGTCAAAAGTGTTGCCAAAAATTAATAGATATAGATCAATGTGGTTTTGCGGAGGGAAGGCAAACATTTGACAAAATAGAACAATGTTGATCCAAGGGGAAGCAGAATGTAAGAAAATACTGCTGTTCTTGGTGGGTCTTGATACAGAGAAAGCATTCAACAAAGTAAGCTGGGGTTTTATGAGATGGGTATTGGAAGTATTCGCATTCTTTAGTACAATAATAAGGTTAAATAGGATGATAAAGCAGGATTGGAGGAAAGATTTACAGTTAGAGGCTTCCTCTCTGATAGGTTGTGTTTGAACAGAGGAACCAGGCATGGGTGTCCTCTTTCCCATGTATTTGTTTTATATTTACAACCATTGGCAAAATAAGGGACTCAAAAATTCAAAGATATAACTGGTATGGTTATCAAGAAAAGTTGGCTTTATTTGCAGATGATATTATTTTGTACCTGAAGAATCCAGGAAAGGACATCTCACTGTTACAGAACATGTTGTGATAGTTTCAGGTCTTCATGATATAAAATTAATGAAGAGAAAATAAAGGCTATAACCATAAATGATGTATACACACACACACACACACACACACACACACACACACACACACACACACACATACACACACACACACACACACACACACACACACATGAATAGTTTCAGCAATACCCATATTTATGGGGACACAATAAGATGAATAATGTTTAGGATTATGGATTAAAAAGGCTTCTCTTATGGCAGCTAAGGATATGTGGGAAGAGACTAAACATAAGATAATACAATAACTGAGAAACTGAAATCTATTATTTATGGATATGGATAGTTAGATACAAGTAATCTAATAAAATGTTTTTAGTGTCTTTAGTTTTATATAAAGGTCAGGCACATTTTTATCAGTCAGAGGAGACATTGTGGGCAATAATTAAATAAATAGTTGAAGGAATTTATCTGAGAGGAAAAGAGGGAAAGAGTTAAGTGGGATAGGTTGATCATTCCAAAAGAACGAGGTGGATTAGGATTATTCAATTTGATTGAATATTTAACAGATACACTACTAAGGCTCATTTGCATAACACAAGCAGAAGGCTATAAAGTGGAAAAGTTAATGGTGAAACAAGGGGTTAAAGAAATAAGGAGATAGTGGGATTTTGGATGCATAACCTTTAGGTGAATAACAATAACCAAACATAATATTATATTCATAAAGAAGCATAAAGTACTCTAAGAACTAAACTAACATGAGAATGGTGAAAGGAAATTTTGTCAGTAGGGATGACTGTAAGTAAGGGTACAGAAAACAGGTAAGAATGATGGAATTTATTGGAGAAAACTGGCCAAGAAACCAAGGAATTTGAAGCAAATAACTAGAGGGAAAGGTAATGGGTAACAATTTGAAATGTCTGAACCTGCTAGAGTGAGTCCTGAAATACAGAGACTGAATGGCCGAGAGCATGGACATACTAAGTCTGAGATGCCATTTCTCTGAATATTCCCTTTTTTCCTAAGCATTGTGATCTTGGAGTTGGTATATATATGTTTGGGGGTATTGGTGGAGTTGCCCAGACATTTAAAGGAAAGGAGTAATTTTTGAGATTCAATCTTTTCCTGTATTTTCAGCTTATCGGCACCCGCCAATATTTCAATAATGAGCCATGGTAATGGAGTGGGATGAGGCCAAGAAGACATTGGACTGCAGGTTGGAGACTGCCTTCCCTACAAGGGATTGACATCAGAGCATAGACAAAGAGAAAGAGATACAGGAATCCTAAATGAAAGACCTGCTCTGGCAGAGTTTTCAGTTGAATCTAGAAGAGAAGATGCTATGACAAATGGATTATTAGTAGGGCATATAAATATTGCATAATAACTATAAGAATTAATCAGAAAAAGTTATAAAAGATTGGGAAGAGAGACTGGAAAAGCAATTTACAAGAGAAAATGAGGGAACATATGTATGGCTTTCAAGTATGCAATAAAGTCCAGATGGTTTAGGATTTTTGCATGGAAGTGTTTGTATAGGTATTTTCATACTCCAAGCAGACTTCAAAGAATTTCTCCTCATGTAGATAGCAAATGTTGGAGATGTGATAGGAAGAACATATGTTTGGGGAGAGTAATGCATTGGCAGATTTAAAAAGATCCCTACTTCAGAAATATTGGGGGGTGCAAATGGCTGTAACTAAGGAAATGATTCTTTTGAGCTGGGACACAGGATCTGAATTGACTGGACATAGTAAGGCATTGTTAAATTTACTACTGTAGATACATCATAGAATCAAATAGATTCAATATTGATAGGAGTGAATATAAATTAAAACACAGGTTCACATGCAATTCTAAAATGTTAGTATACTTAGCCCAATGTCAAAACTGTACTGCCCATTATGTTGGCAAAACTGAACGTAAACTCAAGGAAAGAATTTATGGACACCAGTACGCCATCAGGAAATGTAAGCTTACTAATGCACTGGCCAAACATGTTTTAGAATATCCAAACCACCTATTCAAATTCATAGGAATTGACCAAGTTTGCAATGACAGCAGAGGGGGTGCATTTGCAGTAAAACTCTTAGTTTTGGAGCTTTACTGGCAAATTAGGTTGGAATCCTACCACCCACCTGGTCTGAATGAGGCTTGTTCTATAGGCAGTCTCCTCAGTATGTTAAGCCTTAAGAGATAGACTGATATATACTGTGTAACACTCTAGCCTAAGAATAAACATATTTGTTTAGTTATGTTGTAATTTACTGATTATATATTATAAGAAGTAAATATCAAATGTTTATTTTACATAGATACATTTTTTATTATGATGTATTATTCATTGTTGAATTTTTATACACATTTTTACATTTTTATGGTTACATTTTTATACTTAAACTTTTATATTTGAAATCTTTCTTTCTGGCACTTTTTTAGCACTGTTTTTTTAAAACTTAATGAGTATTTAATTAGGTTATTAATTAACCATGTGACTTGTATAAAATGGCTTTGATTGAACTTGTTTTTCATTCTGAAGAAGTTTGCCATTAGCAGCAGACGAAAAGCGCTTTAAATAAATTCTGTTTGGATTATATTCTGTTTGGATTACTACCAACTACCTGTTGCAGTACTGCATTTATTATTTCCTTGATGCTGTTTGGTTTCATTTAGCACTATTTCGTGCTTCTACAGTTTGGGGAGTATTTTTTGGCTTGCTCAGTCTGATATTTCACAGTTGGTGTTCAATTTTTCTTTGGTATGGCGTCTGAGTCTTCACGTGAGCCAGCCAGTGACTTTCCCAACGCTACACCAGAACTTTTAAGAGTTGATCAATCAGAAGCAGGTATTTCAACTGCATCTGATAACCAGCCAGCCATCATTATCTGTTCCGATGAACGGAACACCAATAGTAAGTCGTTTGACTTACTTTTCAGCAAACTTGATGCAGTACTTTTACGTATTGAGAAAATTGAAAGAACTCATGGCATTTTACTAAATTTACCTTTCGTGGACAATGTAGCCGGCAAAGATAAACATGTGCTCAGTGTTATTGCTCCTAGTACGGGTATGAATGCTGCTTTACCCACACCTAACGTAACTCAAGGAGCATCCACAGAATTGATCAATTTTTCAAATAACATCTCGGGACCTGATATTAACATTAATGATAAAGCTGACTGTTTTCCGTTTGACACAACCAACTCAGGAGCTGAACAGCGACTAACGTACACTATTAACAACAAGCCTACCTCTGATGTTTGCAACGTGACGTACGACATAGAGTTAGGTTGTGCTAGTAAACCTAGGCAGAGGAGAAGTCCAGCCGACGTTGAACCACACTTTCTTTGGCAGAGGAGAAATCCAGCCGACGTGGAACTACAACACTTTGAAGAACTTTCAACAACTGGAATTAATACTATCATACCAGCGACACGACAGCAAAGGAAGACTAATTCAAACCAAACAGACGCCTTTTCAGCTAACCTAGTTAACGCTAGAGACAACGAAGGGAACATTGAAGCACAGCCTTCTAGTAGCATGGCTACAACAGTGCGAGTAAGTACCAACGAGCCTGTTTTGTTGAGTACAAATAACAACAACAATGTACCTAACTTTTTAAATTGGATTAATATTAATCCATCATTCAGTCAAGAAAAATCGTCTACTAATGTTCAGCCTGACAATTACAATACTGGCACAGACATTCAGAATAAACTGAAACAATTAGACAGTATTTTACTTAAAATGAAAAAATTGAAATTAGAAATTGTTTACTTTAACGAATGTTTAACCAGGAAAATTGTACCTAAAGGGTTAAGGTATTACCAGTACCCCACAGGTCTTATTGCAAATTCTGAATTTCATCTTGATTTATGTAGCATGTATGATAGACACTGTTTTGAAATGTTGAAAATTATGAGTAAGCATTATGGAGTTCAAATAGATCAACTCAATGTAGAAGCAACAGCATTAGATAAATCAATTAAAACTGATGTAAGTTTTGTAAGTCATAGATTTGAATACAGTAAATTGTTTAGCAATATAGACGAACACTTGGTCAAATTGCAAGCAGTGAAAACCAAAAAACTGGATAGGGACATCAAGGCGTACAGAGAAGGGACAGCGTATCCCAAACCTGCACCTAGTCAGACATGGAGAGGGAATGTGACTACAAGTAATAATGGACACATACATACCCACACTTATGCTAACACAGCCTCCTCTAACACAGCCCCCGCTGACTTACCCCTTTTACATACCGACGAGAACGACAATGGAAACGTAGTTCAGAGTAAGGAGAGAGCTGAGCCCCCCTATGAATTACGTAGGAGTGAGAGATTACAGAATAAGAACAACACAGACAGTCACTACAACAACAATGGTCAAGCCAATTTTTTAGGAGCAAGACCCAAAGTACAGCGTCAACGTCAGAATTACTCTCACCCATCCAGGAACAGTCATTAACCGACATTTTGGGTTTATATAACAACTTAGAAACTGTAGTAAATACAGAGGAGGTAGAATCAAGTGTAGAAATTATTCAACCAGTACCTAACATTACCACTAACTCTTTAGGAGATTTTAATGTGTATAATTTCTCCAGAGTTGACATTTCCACTGACATGGCAGACTTAATGGCTAAAGGTTTTACATATGTCCCACAAAACCACATGGACTTAGTCAAAGCCATCATTGACGTCAAAACTTTTACACGCAAGTTGAACTTCAAACTCTTGATGGGAGGAGGAGAATTTTTGGGAGTTAATAATAGGTTACATATCCCTAGCACTTACAACCCTCCATTACACCCACTCCTAGCCATGTTTGAACTAATATGCGAACTTGACATCCGGAGGTATATTAAGAATCGGAGAAACACGTTCACACACACCAACAGTGAAGAAATTGAAAACATCCGTACCTTACTTATGAACAATCTACGTATATGTAAACCAGATAAAGGTGGAGGGGTCGTGATTTTCGACAATAGTGATTACATGGACCGTATGGCAGCAATTTTGGACACTTCTTCCTACGTTGTGAGTTCAAAAAATGAAATCAATCATGCTTACAAAGTAATAAAAGATCATTTGGAAGAGATGTTTATAGAAGGAAGGATAAATCAAGACCAGTACAAATATATGACCACATTACACCCGAGGATACCGTATTTATTTGGAATACCTAAAATTCACAAGAACATCACTGATCCTCCCATGCGTCCACTTATTGACAGCCGTGGATCACCCACTTACGCATGTGCTAAAGTAGTAGATCATATTCTGAGTAAATACATTCCCCTTGAGTCTCAGATATGCAAAGACTCTTGGTCTTTCCTTTCTAAAATCAATGAACTAAGATTTAACCAACA
Source organism: Protopterus annectens (assembly GCF_019279795.1). NCBI lineage: Eukaryota > Metazoa > Chordata > Ceratodontiformes > Protopteridae > Protopterus > Protopterus annectens. The sequence goes on along the minus strand of NC_056739.1, from coordinate 1,718,466,250 downwards.
ACATAACATGCTTACAATAGATGTGAAAGATCTTTATAGCTGCATTCCTCAAGAAATAGCCATTGAATGGGTAAGTGACAGGTTAAAAGCAAGAGGGGCTAAGGGGCATGACATCTCTCTTGTAATTGAATTGCTAGACTTAACACTCACCAGGAACTACTTCATGTTTGGTGACAACCATTACCTGCAGACAACGGGAGTTGGTATGGGCTCACCTTATGGAGCCAGTGTGGCCAATTTGGTCATGGCCCAGTGGGAACACCTACACATTCTTAACAACCCCAGGTTTTCGGACTTAATAATATTTTACACCAGGTATTTGGATGACATCTTTGTCCTCTTCAACGGAACTGAAGCAGAAGCTACTACATTCATGGAGTTTTTGAATGATTCTACTGATTTTCTAGCATTTACTTCTACTTTTAGAAGCAGTGAAATAGCGTACCTTGACATCCTCCTATCTAAAGACAAGAACATGGCTTGTTACACATCAAAGATATATAGGAAACCGCTTTACTCTAACACCTTCCTTCATTTCACAAGTTGCCACCCTTACAAACAGAAACGTGCTGTAGTGAAGGGGCAGCTTGTTAGAGCAGCCAGAATCAGTAGCAAAGATGAAGATTTTACAGTTGAATGCAACACACTTAAAACCATGTTTTTAAGTAGAGGGTATCCTATTCAGTTAATTGATGAATTAATACAAGAGATTAACATGAAAAGGAACAACAAGTTATTTGTGCCACTACTTAAAGTTAGAGTAGAAGAGAACAAGGTCCATTGTACAATGACTAGTGACGATAGTGTACAAGTTGACACTAATAGGATGGATTTGATTGACACTCCTAGATTTATTACTACGTTTACAGTGGACAGTAATTTTTTGTGGTCTACCATTCTTAAGAATTGGCAAGTGTTTGGTGTCGATTCAACTGTATCCACCAAATTAGGTGCTTCGCCTTTGGTAACTTACAAAAAAGGGAGGAATTTAAAATCCTGGTTTGAAACTAAACATTCGCCAGTTAGAACACCTGGGATGTTTAGATGCCACAACTGTAACTACTGTAGATACATCACAGAATCAAATAGATTCAATATTGATAGGAGTGAATATAAATTAAAACACAGGTTCACATGCAATTCTAAAATGTTAGTATACTTAGCCCAATGCCAAAACTGTACTGCCCATTATGTTGGCAAAACTGAACGTAAACTCAAGGAAAGAATTTATGAACACCAGTACGCCATCAGGAAATGTAAGCTTACTAATGCACTGGCCAAACATGTTTTAGAATATCCAAACCACCTATTCAAATTCATAGGAATTGACCAAGTTTGCAATGACAGCAGAGGGGGTGCATTTGCAGTAAAACTCTTAGTTTTGGAGCTTTACTGGCAAATTAGGTTGGAATCCTACCACCCACCTGGTCTGAATGAGGCTTGCTCTATAGGCAGTCTCCTCAGTATGTTAAGCCTTAAGAGATAGACTGATAAATACTGTGTAACACTCTAGCCTAAGAATAAACATATTTGTTTAGTTATGTTGTAATCTACTGATTATATATTATAAGAAGTAAATATCAAATGTGTATTTTACATAGACACATTTTTACTATGATGTATTATTCATTGTTGAATTTTTATACACATTTTTACATTTTCATGGTTACATTTTTATATTTAAACTTTTATATTTGAAATCTTTCTTTCTGGCACTTTTTTAGCACTGTTTTTTTAAAACTTAATGAGTATTTAATTAGGTTATTAATTAACCATGTGACTTGTATAAAATGGCTTTGATTGAACTTGTTTTTCATTCTGAAGAAGTTTGCCATTAGCAGCAGACGAAAAGCGCTTTAAATAAATTCTGTTTGGATTATATTCTGTTTGGATTACTACCAACTACCTGTTGCAGTACTGCATTTATTATTTCCTTGATGCTGTTTGGTTTCATTTAGCACTATTTCATGCTTCTACAGTTTGGGGAGTATTTTTTGGCTTGCTCAGTCTGATATTTCACAATAGGAAGAACATATGTTTGGGGAGAGTAATGCATTGGCAGATTTAAAAAGATCCCTACTTCAGAAATATTGGGGGGTGCAAATGGCTGTAACTAAGGAAATGATTCTTTTGAGCTGGGACACAGGATCTGAATTGACTGGACATAGTAAGGCATTGTTAAATTTAATTCTGTTTTCTGCCAAAAAAAGCAATTACTTGAAAATGGAAATCAAACTCTATACCAAATGTATCTGAAGTACTGAATATAGTAAAAGAGGTAAAAAAATGGAAATGGATCTTTAAAAAAGTAAAACAGCCAATTACATAGAAATAAATAGAAATTGTGGGGGTAATACATGCAAAATAATGTTCAAGAGGAAGAGGAGTGAGGTCTAAGGGAAGGCAGGAATCAAGCGATTTATGTAATGTTGGACTGATGAGCATTATAAAGAATGAAAAGAAACCATATGATGTATAATGTACGTAAATGGAAAAAAAAACATGTCAATATGGTTTATTTTATTTTCTATTAATGTATGTTTGCCTGTGTCTTAAGTAATCATTTAATAACAATGAGCAGATGTTGTTGTGTGTGTACTAAGGTTTATTTGGAAAACTGGGGACAAAGAATATTGGCAAAACTGAAGACCAGTTGTTTTCTGTAACTTAATTTACCATATATTAATGAACAGTATACAAGTTAAAACATCATATCAATAAAATAGTTATTAGGGCCTACTGTGTAGAGGGTATAAAGGGAAGGAGCTTAATTAGCTTTTGACAGTCATAAAGTGCATATTTCTGCATGGTGTTGATGCCCACAAAAGAAGGGGTGGGTGTCTTAAGAAAAGAGAAAGAAGGACTGAGGGTGACTAAAGGAAAACTCCACCTTAGAACTGAAAAAAAACCGAATTTTTTTCATTGCATCTTTGTTTTTGAGCTATTTTAATATCTCAAAATCACTCCAAGTGCTTCTTTTACAATTTTAATGTATTTCTCTCAAAATGGCAGATGATGAGGCCTGCCTTGGTAACGTGATCTTATTTTCTTGCTTTCCTTCCTTCTTCCCAGAATACATTTCAAGTCCTCTTTATATGACTCATGCCAGACATAGGAAGTGGTGCTGTTTTCTCATGCTATTAAAATATAACAGCAGGACTGTTAAGCACTGTCATCTAAACACATCTTATGTAAAAGACCTGCTTCTCTGTTTACCCGACTGAGCCTCATTTAACTGTCTGCCAGAGCTTGTTCTATGCTATAAATTGCTGTTCACTACTTGCAGCACAAGAAAGCAGATAAAAAACAGTTTTTTGTAAGAGTATTTTGTAGTCCTAACAAACTTGATTAACCCTCCCCTATACTCTCATGCTGAGGTGTGAAAACTCTCACTGCAGTAAATAATCCTTGCTGTACATTTACAAGTGACAAGCAGTAGGACTCTAAACTTATTCTGCCTGCTACTTGCCAGTGCCTTCAGTGGGAGGATTTTTCTCTCTCATGAATGATGCAGACTTAAAAAGTGCTTTACTAGTTCCTCAATTATTTCTGTCATGTTTCCCTCCTTTTTTCTCTTTCATATTTATTTATACTTTGGTAACCAGGAAAATGAACTGGTCCCAGGACCTTTTTCAGTCACAACATAAGCTGCACTGGCAAAGATAACAATAATTTTTAAATGCACTTATCAATACAAATAAAAAAATACTGACAGAAAGACATTGACCAAGATTGCATGTGGAACACATAGCCAATGTGTGACAGTGACCAAGTAAATCATTGAGCAACATTTACTAGAATGCACACATTAATAATGCTTAACTATACCATGTTATTTATTATAAATAATTCATTGTATGCAAACATATTGCACACACACACACACACACACACACACACACACACACACACACACACACACACACACACACACATATATATAGTGTGTGTATGTGTTTCTGTATATGTGTATGTATATAAAGTACGTGTTCAAAAGCATGTGTGTATGCATTTAAACACAGTTAAATACTTCTGATTTACTTTTCTTAGTGTTCTTAGTGCAAGGGCACATAAATGTATGTTAAAGAAAATTCACTTGTATATTATGGTTGCTCTCTAACAATGCAAGGTCAGTGGGAATCTCTTAAAATTGATCTGCATGTACCAGATATGCACCTCCCTCTGGAAGGATGTCACACAAAGCATAACATACCTTTTTTATTAACAGTATCAGTGCACCTAGTTGATAGGGTTGCCACCTGACTCTCTTTCTGCAGTTCTGGCCTGGGGGGGGGGGGCTTGAAAATGGTAAATGCATTTATACTTTACAAGAAAAAATATTTACTGACTTTTCTCTAAATGTCACAGAAATCTTTGCTACTGCTCTTAAGTTATCTTAACACAAACTATAATAAATAACATTTAAAGCTTACAATTTCAATACTGTGTTGCTGCTTATGTAAATTTGTCAAAAGAGGTGACAACTGCCTTTAAACCCCTGACTGATCTAATTCCTTTGTTTTGCTATGAAAGGGGAGTGTTAAGTTCTCCTCCCCTCTGCAACAAAAACAGTGGAAACAATTCTACAGTTTTCTTTTTTTATATCAGCTGCTGTGTTTCTGACATTAGCAAGATTAATTACCCATCTAAGATTGACAGCAGTACCTGACAGGGTACACTACAGATTTAACTGTGTCTATGATGTATCATGCAGGTGGAGCCGAATTTCTCTGCAAAGTATGTGAGAAGTTGAGTTGAAAAAAAAAAAGTAGGTGGGCTTTCCCTTCCTTTGACTCCAATACAAGGTAATACAAGTTTTAAAAACTACAAGCAGGTTTCTGGTACATACACAATGCTGGAACCATACTATAGGGAGAAAAGAAACCTAACAATTGAGTTAAACTGTATGAGAGGGTGGAGTTTTCTTTTAAGATAAAGCAAAAGCTTTTGCCAACATTAATCAAAACTAGATATGTAATATCTTAGAAGAACACAGATAGGAGCTAAAATTACATATGAGAAGTCAAATGTAGAAACATTAGTTAGTTAATGGTTGAGTAAAAAAGTAAAGACAGGAAAAGGATCAAGACAAAGGTGTCTAATGAGTGTGATTATTTTTAAAAATTAAGTTTTAGAGTCATGTAAGAAAAAAATGTAATCTGGAAAGTAAGAAATAATAGGAAGGGTAAGGCTACCCACAACATTAGTATATACTGGTTATGTAGTTTTATAAGAGAAAATTAAAGTGTGGCTACAAGAAATAATTTCCAGAAATGGGAAGTGGCCTAAGAAAGTAGGGTTGCAGTATAATAAAGATGAAAGTAACGGGGCATTAGACATGGGAAAAATCTGGACATATATTACAGCAAAAGAAGGTTCATTTCTGAGTAAAATTGGAAAAGTGAAAATGCAAAGAAGGACTGAGAAAGAATAGTAGAAAAGGTAAAATAAGTATTAAAGATGTAGAGGACATTTGGAGTATCAATACATTTAGATTGTCTGGTTAATGGGATACTAATGGCTATTTTAAACTACATGGAAAGTGTTTATACTTTACCTATGGAAAAAGAGAAAGAAATACTGAAAATTATATTTTGTTTCTTTTAGTCATTAACACTGACTCCACTGATGTGGGAGTAATGCATAATGATAAAGAAAAAGGGTTGTTAAATTCAGAAGTTTTTTATCCGTCTTTACATTGGAAACAGGGGAGATAATTTTTGTTAATCCAGCAGTTTTTCTTGCGCATCTCTATATGCGTTACATTACACTTAAATATTTAGAGGAAAGTAAAATGTTTTAGAGTATATAGTAATGTATTTCAGCTTTTCCCGGTTAGGGGTCGCCACAGCGGAACTCCGGTCCGCTAATGATTGGTAGTGGATTTTTTTTACTGTGCTGAGTTGCCAGCCCGACGTCCAACCTTCAAAGAAGGCACACACATTCATGAACACACCTACCTGCATGTCTTTAAACATCACTCGACCGTGGGGAGGACATGCAGACTCCACACAGAAGGCGCTCCAGTCAAGAATCAAATGGGAGAACCTCTTGCTGTGCGGCGACAATGCTAACCGCTGCACCACTGTGGCCCAAAATACTTTAGAGTATATAATACTGTGAAAATATGGACAGTACTAGAACAGTACTAAGTTAGAAAAAAACAGATAATGATAAGAAAGAATATCAAAGGAAGATATTTATGTTGACACTGAGAGTGGAATGAACAGAAGAAATAAATATTTGGTATATAAATAATTTTATTGGGGAGATATGTTGGGTAATTTGGAGAAAATAAAAGGAATATTAAAGAGATACAATATTTATAAGGAAGTATATGAATGTGGTAATTTCTCATGGAGGCTTTCCTTAAGTAATCTGCTATTAAAACGACATATGAAATGTAAAAAAAGAGAAAAAAGTCTGCATAATTGTTGAAGGTGACACACAGCAGAAACAAGCATATATTTTCTGAATCCAATAGAATGATCATTTTTGGGAAAAGGTGGCAAAATATTTCAGTACTGGCTAATACTGAGATGAAAATGGTTTTGTATAGAAGTCATGAAAACAAAAAACAAACATAAAGTAGAAAAACAGATATACCAGCAATAAAATATACTTAGTTCATTTGAAAAGAAAGATGCCACAAACTGCTATGTAATAAGCAATGGAATACTAATGATGCGCAGTGGTGCAGCAGTTTGCATTGTCACCTCACAGCAAGAGGTTTTCCGGTTTGATTCTTGGCTGGGGTGCCTTCTGTATGGAGTCTGCATGTCCTCCCTGCATTTGTGTGGGTTTCCTCTGGGTGCTCTGGTTTCCTCCCACATTACAAAGACATATGTCTGGAGCATTTCTCCCTGGGCCTCTGCTGAAAATTGGCTTGTTCCAAGTAGAACTTTCCCAGTAAACAAATATTAAATAAATAACTGCTTTAAAAAGGATATCATTTTTGTTTTGGTAGAAAAGTTATGGGTGAGAAAGGATAAAAAATTATGTCAATAAGAATATATGTAAATATGGATATATGAATATATGTATGCATAAATATATGAATATATGTAAACAGTTTGTGAGTGCAAGTATGCCTTTAGTAATAAAGTACCCCTACTATTTTTATAAGTGCCAGAGGATCTTTTAACACCTACCTGAGCTAATAGTAGCAACTCAGGCAGATAGGATATCAGTTTGATATCTCATCCAAAGGATGACACCTCGGGATTGCAGTATAAAGCCAATACTGGAAAAAATGAATCCAAGCACCTAACAGGAAAAAACACAACTTTTTGGATCTTCTGGCATCACAGGCAAATGTGTCACTTACTGAGCCACTAACAACATAAAAATAACTGTTGTTTTCAACACAGCATTTCAAATGTGGAAGAAAAATTTTGATTAATTTTTGTAAAAGTCCAAGAGTTCTGTGTTGTTGAATCAACTGTTAATATATGGATTGCCAGACTGCAGTATAAGGGGGAATGCTACACTTCTGACTGCATTGTGCTATGGATGAGATGTTCAACTGAGGCCCCATCTGTTTGAGTTTGTCGTGGATGTAAAGGATCCAATGGCACCAATTGAAAATAGTAGGGGAATTTCCCTGATACCCTGGCCAAATTTCCCTAGTAGTATAAAAATACCATTTTGGGCATCCCCATAAGGAGATCATTAGCTTAGTTAGACTAACCTGGTCAACAAAGGATGAATATACTTTATATTTGAAAGGTACCTTGTCTACATACAGTCTTTTTTGCACAGGATTTGTTTCACACTTGTATACCAGAGATCAATTTCTATAATTAATATTTAAGAGAAATTATTGTTACTTACACATATCTGGTTTCAAAAGATTTTTAACCCTCTTGTGCTGGTTTCTGTTGTGTTTTCTAAATCTGACAGCACAGTTTATTTGCAGCAATAATTTCCAATTCTTGTACAATGACATTTTGCCTGTCATTGGTTATAGTTGTACCCTATGGGGGATGTTATCAAGTTATATTTTATACTGAGCAGTTTTAATGATTTCCTCTGTGAACTTTCTAGTCAATCTAACAAATAATAACAATATGTATTTTAAGAATGAAGGTGCATTTTCTGTGCACAGAGATATAAAGGAAAACTGGCACAACTTGCCACTTATCAATAAACATTACGGACAGAGCAGATATGCTGCAAAACGTTTGGCAGAGTTTACAGCTGCATCTCTAAATGCAAACATTATATACCAGGACTGAAGAGTGCAATTAATGGAACCTGCAATCACATTTGCATTTGTGTTGTTGTTGTCTTTCGGCTTTTCCCGGTTAGGGGTCGCCACAGAGGAACTCCGGTCCGCTAATGATTGGCAGTAGATTTTCATGAACGCCGAGGTGCCACCTCGACGTTCAACCTTCAACGAAGGCACGCCCCATTTACACATGTCTTTCAAATGCCCATCCAACCACAGAGAGGACATGCAGACTCCACAGAGAAGGCCATCCTTGCACTCTAACCGAGAATCGAATGAGAGAACCTTTTGCTGTGAGGCAACAATGCTACCGCTGCACCACCGCGGAAGTCCACATTTGCATTTGTGTACTGAGTGATTTTTTTTAAATTCCTGTGTTATCTGACAATTCACAGGTTTACTAACATTTTTTTATGTAATATTAAGGGCTTATGGTGAAATGGTAGTATTGTACATGACATTTTCCTTAAAAAGTACTTTTTTTCTATTTGTTTTGATAGACTTGTTAAATGAAGTAGTAATTTAATATTCCCAATTACCTAATATTGTAGGTCATAACTGCAATGCCACGTTAGCTTACAACATGTTATTCTTTAGTTGATTAGCTTTTGGGACTAGGCAAGATATGTTAAACCTTTTACAGTGTTTATTTTCAATTTGAAGAAATACAGGGAATAAGATGTAGCATAGTGGTTCCCTATATGCAAATCAGCATTATGGACTACGTACTTTATCAAGAAAATTACATTGAGAAAAAAGCTAGCAACAAATATGAAAGAAAGAAGATGGATATTGTGAAAATATGAAAAACTAAGTACACACATCACTCTTGCTTTGTTGTTGTTCTACCTTGTGCAGCGTCTGCATTCTAACACCTCCCACTTCCTCCATTAGTTACAGAAATCTTTGTGTGTCACTGTTGCCATCTACTGCAAGTGAGTCTGAATTATCATTATATAACATCTACTGCTACTGCTGAAAGACATAGCATTATCATCTCTTAATTTTTGCAGAATGAACGCCAAGTACATTGAGATTGTTATTAACATCACTATGACAGTCTTATTATTTACTCTCACTTTATCCTGATATCTGCCTTTGTTCCATCAGCAATTAGACTTTCTACCTGCTGTCTCCTGGTGCTAATCTAACTCTCCTAAAATCCTACCTTCTGATGTTCCTTCAGCTATTGTCTTGGTCATTCTCTTTCTTGTACTCACTCACTCTCTCGCTCATTCTCTCTATCTCACCATGGGAGCGCTACAGAATCCTGAAAGCCCAAAATCCTGAGACCAAAATCCTAAAAGTTCAAAATACTGAAAACTCAGAATACTGAAAACTCAAAATGCTGAAAACACACAGGATACCAACACTTACTATATCCTAGCACAAGTACATACAGAAACATATTACCCTTCAACTATACGCAGGGGGCAGGCCCCCCTGCACCCCTGCTACTTAAATATATCAACTCCGTGATTGCACTTCACTACACTAAGTGCAATCTTGGAGTTGATAGATTTACGTAGCAGGGGGTGCAGGGGGGCTTGCCCCCCTGGTCATACTTGGAGAACAGTAATATAGTTTGTGTTTTATTTGTTTCTGTATGTACTTGTGCTGGAATATAGTAAGTGTTGGTATCCCGTGTGTTTTCAGTATTTTGAGTTTTCAGTATTTTGAACTTTCAGGATTTTGGGCTTTCAGGATTCTGTAGCACTCCCCTCATTATACGTCACCTATTGCCTATCATTCTATCCTCCATGACATGCTCTTTTCCCATTAGATCAAGTCTATTGCTCCTCCATTTATTTCCGCTGTATCCCACCCTACTACTGATTTTTGCCTCTACCTGCTGGGACCACTTGTTATGTTTTACACAGCAGGAAGGATTTCAAATTCTCTAACTTACTTGCTAGCATTCATCTCTGATTGGTCAGATTTCTACTTGTCATTCTTCTTCTAAATCCGTACTCAGTTGTTTACAAATAACCAATTGCACTTTGATTTGCATCTGCAACATCGGTGACTCTCTACTTTTTACTACTGCAAATGATGCTGAATACAGTTCTGACATTTTCATACAGACTCAACCACTGTAGAATCCTTTACTGTTTAATGAGCATTACATTATGCCATAGTCATTCATTCTCCCATTACCCACTTAATTCACTTCAGTGGCTTGGGGGGGAGAACTGTTGTCTGTACTGTTACTCGGTACTCAGTGGGCATAAGATACACCTACACACACACACACAGACACACACACACACACACACACACACACACACACACACACACACACACACACACACACACACACACATATATATACATACATACATACATACACATACCCAAGTCCAGAACATTATAACGGACTTGATGGGAGTCTTAGCTCCAATATACTCTCCACAGATACTTCTACAGTCTATGCAGTTATCATTTT
>NC_056739.1:1718403074-1718450574 GCF_019279795.1 Protopterus annectens | reverse complement strand
CTTTGCATTGAAGGTTTGCTTAGTGACTAAATATTCATCAACTAACCTAAACCATTTTACTCCAGCTTTCTATAAAATCATCTGATTACTGTTTGTTTTTGTAAAATACACTGGTAGTTTAAAAGGAATTCAAACTTGTGAAAATAAATAAAAAGGAGCTGTGAAAGCCATCACAAGTAAATAAAACAGCTTTTTTCTTTGTTTCCTTAAATATACTCTTGCTGCAGACTGATGATTTTAAGACTATTTGCACTTTTCTGTGTACATTGGGTGCTGGGAGGGCTGATTTAATGTGGTGATGAGTGAGAAACAAAACACTACTGGGTGTGCCTGAAGAGATTTTAATTGCTGTGTTGCTGTCTACATGTCAACACCTAGCTAATGAGGTATCTGACAGTATCCATAATATTGGAATGTTTGGCCACTTAAATGACGGCAGCACTCAAGTGAAATTTGCTGTAGCGTACTATGAGGAATGCAGTGTTATGTATTAATGCCATTTAAAGCTGGTGAAAGAAAAGTGTAGAAAATAATAGTGTGTATGCTGAAGATATGCAGTGCCGTAATGAGTATTTAAAAGTAGGAAGAACTAGCAAGGACATGAAGTCCAATAACGAAATAATGAGAAAATTATTATCTGTAATACTGCTTACATAAACAGCTACTGTTGTGGGTTTATGTTTCTAATACTGAAAGATTTTCTGCTGTAAGTAGTAATATCTCTTAGCTGTGTTGGTGAAATAAAAAAAAACTGTGGTGTCACTGAGAGATCCAAAAAAAAAGAAGTATTTTCTTCATATTTATTCCTGCTAGAAAACTTCTGATTTTAAAAGACAACTTGCAATTAAATTTGTACTTGAGCTGGAGGGATTACATACATTACGAAGTAACTAAAAGGTGAAACTATTTAGTGGTAATGATCAAGGAAGCTCCCCTTAATGGATTGATGCTTACACTTTTTTTCTCAGGTTTCCAACTCTATTATAGTTTACAACATCTGGCTACAGACATAAACTGTACTATAACAGTAATAACTTCCATCCATATGGAAAGCTTTATCACCATCACGCACACAGGAATACAGAGAAAGCCCTCTGCTTAGACACCATTAGAATCACAGAAGGATTTGCTGATTTCTGTAATTTTTTTTTTTATAGTTTACATCATCTGGCTACAAACATAAACCATGCTATAGCAGTAATAACTTTCATCTATATTGAAAACTTTATCACCATCACACACACAAATACAGAGAAAGCTCTCTGCTTAGACACCATTAGAATCACAGAAGGATTTGGTGATTTCTGTTTTTTTTTTTTTTTTTTTTTTTTTTTTGTATTTGTCAAGCTGAAATCAGCTGTGTTATACATACAGAATAATTTACTTTAATTAGTTTAAAATGCCTGTATAAGAAATATAAGTAGGTGAAGGCTATGGAACGTATCATCATGGAACTTATAAACAATGACAAGGGTAATCTCCAAACTCTAGACCCCACCCAGTTCGGGTTTGTAAAAGGCAGATCATGTCTCCTAAACCTGATAGACTTCTTTGAAGTGGTCACCAAAGCCGTAGATGAGGGTAAGGTGGTTCACACAGCCTATCTAGATCTTGCCAAGGCTTTCGACACCATCCTCCACTCTGGAATTATAGATAAGCTCACTAAACTAGGTATAAATCCCTATGTCAAAAGATGGGTTGCCAACTGGCTCATTGACAGAACCCACACTGTAAAAGTAGCAGACTCCAAATCGGACTTCAGACCAGTGACAAGTGGAGTGCCAAAGGGTTTAGTCCTGGGTCCTGTTTGGTATCTACTTCTCTGAAGTACAGGCTAACACAGAAGGTCTTTGGCTAATGAAGTTCGCAGATGACTGCAAACTAGGAGCAATAATTGAAACTCCTAACAATATGGGCATCCTAAAAAAGGGCCTCATTGAGACAGATGCCTGGTGTCAAAGCCATGGCCTCAAGCTCAATGTCAAAAAGTGCATTGTCATCCCTTTTGGTAAAAACTCTGTACCCATGAACTACCACATAGGCAGAAGTCTACTTAACACCGAAAGTGTGATAAGAGACCTTGGGACACAGTTGGACAGTAGTCTCACCTTTGATAATATATGGGTCCCCTTCAAAACATCTAAAACCCATAACATCTAATTTCATAACATTGAGACCAGAACACCTAAAACCCAAAACATCTAAAACCCATAACATTGAATTTCATAACATCTAACAGTACAAATCACATGAAAATAACATCCCCTCCACATATAATGACACCAAATTACCAAACACGCTTTTTACTACATTTCTTCAGGGGGGGCCTTGATACAGTGAGGTTAGGAAATTAACTTTTTCCCACTGTAGTGTGATCTTGGAGTTGTTATATTTAATTTACGGGGGTGGGGGAACGTAGTAAAAAGTGTGTTTGGTAGTTTGGTGTCGTTATATGTGGAGGAGATGCTATTTTCTTGTGATTTGTAGTGTTAAATGTTATGAAATTCGATGTTATGGGTTTTAGATGTTCTGGTCTCAATATTATGAAATTAGATGTTATGGGTTTTAGATGTTTCAAAGTAGACCCATATATATATATATATATATATATATATATATATATATATATATATAGATCTAGGACTATTGAAGGAAAGTTCAATAGTCCGAATCCACAATCACCAAACACACTTTAACGAAAGCGCTTTCACTGAAAAAGCGCTTTCATTAAAGTGCGTTAAAAAAAACAATAAATCTACTTTTTTGCAGGGGGTTGTGCCCCCTACTTTAATATTCTCACTCCAAGATTGCACTACAGTGAGGAAAAGGGAATATTCCCTTATCTGCACTGTAGTACGATCTCCGCAACAGTCATTTCCCCACGACTCCCTCTAGCTGCAGGCATACATCCGCAAAAGTGCTTTTCCGGTAAAAAGCACTTTCGCGGAAGTATGCCCAGATATTTGTGCTTCAGTGAAAAGTTCCTTCGGGGATCAGTACCGATCTCATAGATATATATATATATATATATATATATATATATATATATATATATATATATATATATATATGTATATCAATGTCTATCTATATCTATATATCTATATATATCGATATATATATTTATATATATATATATCTATATATATATATATCGATATATATATATTTATATATATATATATATATGAAACCAGCTGGTGCACTAACCCAAACCAGTTATCTCATTCAAATATGCACAACTCCAAGAATGAATCAGCACTCAAAAAAAATGGACAATGCAAAAATCCAATGAAAAGTCAAATACAGAAACCAACTGCATAATAGTCGAAAAATATACATTTAATAAGCAGCTACAGCAGTAAAACAGAACAAAAGCATGTTCAACAGCATACCAGTTTTGCCTATTAGCATCATCAGTGCAGTAATATGCATGCTCAGAATAAACAGACTTTAAATAGCCACTTAAAGTAAGGACCCACTATATTTCAAACAAAAACACGTGTATTTAACAACCTTAAACCCCCATAAGTGTTTACTAAAATCTCTATATATATGTTAATATAAAAAAAATATTTGTCACTTAAATCAAAAATATCAATCTACCAATGTTCATTAAGACCAGGCTTATACATGGCACCCAAATTTATGATCCAAAGTCTTTCCTTTCTATCCAATAATTTATGTTTGCTTAATTTAGACAAATTATTACCCACTATAGCATACAAACTCACAAAAATAAAATATGCAGAAGTGTGCTCCATGCAACGTTTATATAAAGCATTTGTTGTTCTCTTACAATTAATGTCACTTAAATGAATAGCAATTCTATATTTAAATAGACAGGACATCTGACCCACATACAATGCACCACACCGGCATACTGCCATATAGACAACCCAATCTGTATTGCACGTAATTAGCTCTTTGATCTCAAACACCTTAAATGTATTGGTGGAAGTAAAAGACTTACCCCTAGATTTAATAAATTCCGTGTAGCCATAGTGTAGAACCTACATGGAATGTTACCGTGTCCATGCACACGGTTCCCCCTCGGCAGCACGCCATGCATATTAATCATGGCTCATTGCCGAGGGAGAGCCACAGGACACCGTTACTGAATCACTGTAGGGAGTGTGGTGCTAACTATGTCTGCAGATGAGTAATACACCTCCTGCAATGTCCAATTTGAATATAGCAATGTAATTTAATTTTTTTTTTTTTTTTTTTTACAAATCATGTTTGTGTGGTGTGGTGCACAGCGCAACAGTACTAAGTGGCACTAAGTGGCACTGAGACACCAGACATCTAAAAATAGAACCTGGATGTCTTTAATTATTTATCTAAAGATCAAGTTTAAGCATAGCTGAGCAGGTTTGCCTGGTGCACCACGGTGCTCAGCACTACTTAAAGGTAGCGCAGAGGTATATGTAAAGGTATAGCAAAATTCCAGATATCCATGTAGCTACATGGGTAGAGGTATGGCCTCCTGTGCAGTAGCTGCAGGGTTTGAATATATGGGAGGGCAAGTTAACATTTTTGTTTAAAATAGACCCACTAATCCCTGCTAAGCACTGCATAAACACAATAACGACTGAAAATGTTTATACACTGCTTGGCATCACTTGACTTGTTTGTGCACTGCTAAGCATATGGGTTTTAGCACAGCTCAGCTGCACTGGTTTGTGTGGTGCTAAGCAATGCACCGCATTTCTAAATATTGTCCAATGGTGTGTAAGGACAGGAAAACAGGCTATATTAAGCCCAATAGGTGGAAATACAGCATAATCCATTGGAGTTCTGTCTCTGAAGGATACAATGGCAGGTGTTGGGGAGGGTTCACTATTTTGAGCACAGCAGTGGGGCATTCAAGAGTCCAGGGTCATGGTCAGACTCCTTGTAAAAAAACCACGAGGGCTGTCTGATACAGGGAAGTTAGCAGGGCTCAGATTGCAAGATAAAGGCCTGGGACCAGCTGGCAAGGGACCTCACCAGTTCAACTGGTATCCCCTGCACAGGTGAGCAGTGTCGTCACCACCATGACGACCTAAAAAGACAGGCTCCCTTGGACACCTGGGTCCAAGAATTCTGGGGTGGGAATGTTCCACATGTATGTAAGTACCATTACCTGTCTTTCACCAATATCTAATCTTGTATATTCGATAGTACAGATAGACTTAATTTCTTACTTTTTAGAGCTTGTGTTGGAGAATAACCTGTTCATGTTTGGTGACAATATATATAGGCAGCAAGATGGGGTGGCCATGGGCACCCCATGTGCGAACAGTTATGCGAACATGTTCTTGGCACATTGGGAGGAAACCACTTTATTTCAGGTCACTGAATTTAGAGAACATGTCAAGTTTTGTCAATGACCTGTTTGTTCTATGGGTTGGCCAAATACAGCAGTTGGATACATTGCTATCAAAAATGAATAGTTTAACGGACTTTTTAAAGTTTACTATGAATAAATCATGTACCAAGATAGATTTTTTTAGATTTGTATATAGAGAAATTACCATCTGGATTGATTAATACTGGTATATACCGGAAACCATGCTATAGTAACACACTTTTATTGAGGTCTAGCATGCATCTTACATATTTATTTAGGAATATCATTAAGGGGCAGGGTGTTAGGGCCTCTAGATTGACTCCCTCAGATGCTGGATTGGCAAATGAACTGGATAGCCTCAAAATGAAGTTGTTAGAGAGAGGCTACAAAGAAGCAGAAATTACAGAACAATTATGTTTGGTTTCTGCCCTACAGCAAGATGTAGCTGCCCTTATTTTGGACGTATAGTAACCAACAATATTACAGGTATTGTTTCTACTCCACCTTTAGTTAAGATTTCATCATTTTTTACTTCTGATCATATAGAAATTATAGATATTATAAGCAGACATTGGTCTGTTTAACAAACAGATGACAGTTTAAAAAAGATAGTTGGAGAGAAATCACGCTTTTTGTTTAGAAATAAGAAAAATCTAAAAAGACTACTGTGCTATCCTAAAGATAAAAATTTGATATTTGATGCTGGATGTACTGAACCATGTGGCCATTGCAATTTTTGTACCTACATTGATACAAATAGTGAATTTTTCCATCCAGATCTACTCAAGAAGTTTAAAACATCAGTGATAGCCAATTGTATGACATCTCATTTAGTTTATCTGGCAGTATGCCAGACCTGTTCCTCATTTTATGTTGGGAAAACCGATAGAACTTTTAGGGACAGGATTCGTGAGCACATTTATCATATCAAAAAGGGCTCAGCACATAATGCATTGGCCAAACACATTGTACAACATGGAGATACACATAGGTTTTTATTTAGAGCCCTGGAAGTAATAATTCCTAGTACCCGTGATGGATATATCAGGAATTACACAGAGTGTAGAGAGGGTAACTGGATTATAAAGTTAAGAACAGACAGAGGCATGGGACTTAATGAAAGGGCATCTATTAAACCAGTACTAAGAAGACATAGGAATATCAAAAAATCATTAAGAACATTGACTTGTAAAATAATGTCCTTTATAGTTCTGTTTTCTATAATAGGTTAAATATCAGTTTTTATTTTTTATATATCAATACACTATTTATGCTAATCTCTTGTACATATTTATTCTTTGCACATATAAGTCCATATATATTCATAGTTTTATATAATATTTCAGCATATACACATTTATAGAAGGATAGGAGATGTGTTATATGTTTATATGTAATGTTCAAATTAATTTTACTCTTACAAATTTTATAATAAGTACAGTCTGTAGAAGTGTCTTGCTTTTGATATACCAGCTTAGGTTTTTTTGTTTCATAGCACGTAGAAGTGATTTATTTTTAAACACTATAGTTTAGGTAGTTGTTTTTATAGTATTAACTTAAAATAATATATAAATTCTGTAATAAGTGTATGTGGAGTAATTTTTTTTTTTTTATTATTATATAGTATTACTTTAAAAGTCTTAATTGGATGCAAGTTTTGATTGGGTTATACATATATTGAAGTTATATATATAGCACTGCGTTTTAAAGGTGTATGTATTAAAGATCTGATGATGCTTCTCAAGCGAAAGCGCTTATCTATGTCTAGACACCTGTGAATAAACTACGTTTTTATTGGTATTGCTAGCCTGTTTCACTTCATCCTTATCAGTTTGTTTATCCAATTATTAAAACTGTTTTGCAATATAAACATGAAATACTATCAGTACCTGCATGAAGCTATGTCTAATAAAGTCTGTTGTGCAATAGGGATGTTTTGCAAAAAATCAATTATTACAACTGTTCTGCAATAAAAACATGAAATACTATCAGTGCCTGCATGAAGGTTTGCCTAATAAGGCCTGTTGTGCTATAAGTGTAGGTTCAAAGTTATTTTGTAAGAAATCACTTATGACAACTGGTCTGCAACGAAACATGGAGCAATAGCAATAACACCAAGGTAAATCGTGTACAGCAGGATTGTCTTGTTTTTACCACTGCATGTCAGCTACAAATATTCAGGTTGTGAGGTATTGTGCTGCAGTCAGGTACAACAGTGTACTAGATGAAGACTGTAAAAAATAACCCATAATCGGATACTGGTTGTTGACTTCACAGGTATTTCAACACACTAACAATGTAATGTGTACACCTGAATTCTAAGTGGTAATATATACTTTATCTAGCATGTCTGTTATGCTTGAATGTCATGCATATGTGTTCATCTGTCACTGCAGTCAGATATAAAACTGTACCACTATTAGCAAGTCATATTCTGGTGCCAGGTGATCTCTAGGCAAATATCAGTCAGTCACTAATCAGCAGTAACTCAGTAGCTTAGTTTTCTAAATGATGTTTATAAAGTACTTTTTTGCCACACACAGACCAGGGTTTGAATCCAGTGCTATGTAGATCTAAATATTACAGTATCAGTCACGTAATGTTTACAGATATTCTCTCCACAGGAACTACAGGTAAATGGGTGAGGTCGCCCATATTATGAGTATATAATTGTGTCTTTACATGTCAGAGACAGTTACAATCATTACCAGGAATGTGAAACTAAAGCATAAAAAAGAGGAAATAAGTGTAATAATAATAAAAGAAAAGAAAATAAATAAAACGTGTAAGCTCTGGTATGGCTGCATGACTGGAGTGTGTGTTAAAGGTTGCTGCAGTCAATTAATACATTTGATGCAGATGTCAGTTGCAGTCACTGCTACTGGGTTCTATCCCCATGCATGCCAAAAAAGGCATGATAGTTGTTTACTGTCTGTACTGTACACATACATGACTCTCAAGTGTCACGCTGTCACGGAATGTAATTACCATTGCGTAATTCCTTTGTCACAGATGTATTATCCACATATGTAAATAGCAAAGTCACAGTACATCAGCCCACACTACACCTTGGTAGTTATGTAGGTCCACCTGAGGTGCAAGTATTCTGTGTAGTTGTGTACCTGCAGTTGTTACTGCTTGGCCCATATTGTTCCGTGCAGATAGCTTGAGAGGTATGTACATGCTACAGCAGCTATAGGGCACTTTTACACATAAATAAAGGACAAATCCTGTAGAGTAGATAGCAGTACTGTTGTCAACTATATAGCCTATAATGGTATTAATGGACTGTATTTCTTTCTCTCCCCACCCCTTATCTTCAAATATTTATTACGGTTATGCATTGGTTATGGTTTACTATTAACATACGTTGTTCCACAAACTTTATTTTGGGGCATGTGTTTTATTATTGTTATGTATTACAATGGTTGCATATTAACATATCTTGTTGAATTACCTATACTGTTGGCTATATGCTGTAACTGTTACTGGCATGTTGTTAATATACCGACTGTTTTTTTATTCATTGTAGTGTTTCACATAATATGCATTGAAATGTAATGGGGTTATTTCCAATGTTCTGGGCATGCTGTTATTGCTAACAATGGTTTTGTTCATAACTAACCTAAACATATTGCTTCACCTCCATAACCACAGCACATCAGGGTAGGCCTGGTTCCTACTGATCAATCTACCCTACCTCAGCGAGCTGTGGCACTGGGCGCCAGCACATCTGGGACCCAAGATAGTGGTGCCACCTCTGCTGGCCCTGCACCACGTTTGGGTGGAACTGCCTCAGGGGATGGGGCTCGTCTCCCCCCAGGAGTGGTGGCAGAGGGGAGGTAGTCACCCAAGATCGACTACTAGCCATGGTGTGCAGGATTGTTCATAGGAGCTATGAACATCACCTGTGCCGGATTGTTCATAGGAGCTATGAACATCACCTGTGCCAGATTGAGGGCAGACTCAACAACCTGGGGGCCCAGCCTCCAGCACACCCAACTTTGGAGCAGTGAAGGAGTAGTGTGGGCTGTCCATGGGTGGGGACCTCAGTCACGCTGCTGCCATCTGGAGCACATGCACTTTGGATTCCACAACACCATCCCAATCCAAGGTGTTTATTCCTCTCATGTGTCACACACTGCCCCTGTCTGCTGTCTTGTCTGTCTTCAATTGCATCCTCTCCTACCTAACTTACCTCCCCACACATACCTATATCCCTTCCCCAACATTCCACTTTCTCCTTATAAAAAAAAAAAAAAAAAAAATTGGGCACCTGTCCCACAAAAAACAATACCGCCCCATATGTAGCTCTCAATTTCACACACATGTCCACTAGGCACAACTAATTTGGTCCAATTGGCTTGACAACACAATTATGTTGTCCTCACCCCTCTCTCTAGGGTGTGAGAGTCCAAATTCATCCAAAAAATCTGTCAAACTGCACAGCTGTTGCTGTAGAAGAAATGGAAAGCTATAGTCCTTCCCTACACCCATCCTGCACATCCCTACCTGCCTTTCACTATGTTTTTTCCCCTGCTTCCCCATTTCACCACTGTCCTATCACCCTCTTTTTCTTTTCTTTTCAAATTTTTAGTGTAGGTTTGCACGGAGCTAAGTGGCATGCCATGATGTGGCACTGTGCGCAAATCTGCTCAAACCCACTTAAAAGTGCTTTAATGTGCCTTAATGATCTTATGTGTTTCTCACAGCATTAGGCACATGTACAAAATAATCACCCCTACCAAGTATTGAACCCACACCCCTGTCAACTATAGCCTACTAGGCCACACAGTTCCTAATTAAAGCAGGTGTTTCCAGCAATACATACTGATTGCCACTGACAGAGTGAAATCAAACCTAATGTAAGAAATGGGAGTGTACCTGGGACTCTGATGCAGAAATACACCAGTAGACAGACAAATAATAATGGCAGTACATGAGGCCTGGGATAGAAGGTAAATGTTCCCTTTTACCTGCAACGTCTTCAAACACACCTGTTAAGCATCAATGGCAGAGTACATATGTTCAAATGGGACCCTGCTACAGAACAACTGCCTTTGAAAGCAATGCACATACTGATGGATGCAGACAGTGTGTGTGCCACAGCCTGTATGTCAGCACATATATCTGGCAAATACACCCAATGCAGCACCAACTCAGTAGCTCAGTCTGTTAAATGCCTTGCATACAGAGCATTTTGCCACACACAGTCCCAGGTTTTAATCCAGTGTGCTGCACTTCAATTGCTTTGCTGTGAATACAGCAAGTAATGACTGACTCATGTAATTTAATGCCCATAGGTTACTGCTACTAAATTATCAGCTACCCAGTTTTGCAAGTCACAGGCCTGCAGATAGGGACACACTGCACATATTCGTATAACCTAACTATTATCTTTCCTACTACTCTGCTATTAGCACTGTTGCATAACATATGTACCTTAAGCACATGCCTCAGTTAGACAGTAATGGGTACCATTACCTTAGCTCTGCTGTAATGACAGGGTTGCCACAGCTGCCACAGTTACACGTACAGCATGTAGGTCTCCAAAGTGTTCACACTTCCCCCCATTGTGTCATAGGATCATACATGACTGTATGTTAAGGTAGCTGCTACAGACCGACCATACCTCCCAACCCCCTATAATAAAGGGTCCAGACACAGTCATACATAAAGACCCAGAGATAGGTACATGTTTCACAGTTTGTCCCTACAAAGACAGTTGATAGAATAGCAGCTACTGCATTACCATGCATATTCTAACAGTATGATGTTCACATATCTCTCTCCCCCTTCTGACCTTAATCCACAATGTTTTCCAGTGTCCTGCCAGATGACCACACTGTCATGGGACACTGACCAAACATATGAGCCAAAACTGTGGACATGCTTCATACATCTCTACAGTGAACAGTATTTGTACTTACTCTCTGCAAAGCTGTAGTCTCCACACCTCAGTAATGTCCATCTCAACAACTAAGAAAGGTTCCAAGGCCTACATGAAGGCCTTATATATTGCACTGTGGTGCCATGTCATTGGCTAATGATAGTGTAATTCAGCTGTTTTGGATGCAATTAGCAATTCTGACCCACAGATTTGTGCACAGGCAATTACTTGTTAATGAGCATTACCTATAAAAGGCAAGCAACTGCTTATGGGGAACAGGTCTGTATGCGGTTTTATTCACACAGACAGTGTATGTGCAAAGCATTTGCAGAGGAATGCTTCAATAAAAGGAATACATCACTCTACCAGGTATGGACTACATTTCCCCATAAAGGGGATGCAGATAGGAGGATGGAGATATGGAGATATGGGGAATAGGGATTAAAACATTAGGCTTATATTAGAACTATAATAATGACATGTCAATGATGCTCTGTTGTCTAACACCTACAGGCATGCCTCTCAATTGTCCCTGCTTTGAATCACATCTCTGCTCTGTCCCTGTCAATCCCTCCTATAACTGTCGGCTGTTGTAGTAAGGATAGTGGATTACACGTAAGACATATAGTGATAATAACTAAGAGTGTACACTCTGTAACATCAAACGATGTACTATAATTCACCACCTCGCAGTCTGTCAATGGCACACAAATAGTACTAACATTGTAGAAGTGTCCCTGAATGTCTCTAATGTACTCTGGCTAAGACCCTGTTTCATGGACAAAGCCCAAACTCAGTGACAAGAGTATATATTGGCCATACAAAGTAAGAATGTGATTAGAGTAACAGATATTACTGTAGCATAAGCGTTGTCTGAGGGGTCTGATAGGTGACAGATTCTGTGTCAGTTTTTTTACAGCAACCAACAATCAGTGGAGAACCATTTGTCAGACATGCACAGGTTTGTGCAAGAAGGACCACAGCTATGAGGCAAACATGGTGACATTCTGCAAACATCTGCATAGTTGAGGGTATGATGCCTACAGGGAACATATATGACAGCAGGTCTGCATTGGTGTCTGTCATTGGGGCACACTGGTATGGCTGGACTGTCCCCATATAGTTGTTGGAATAGCACACTGCTAGTTGTCAGACAGTGGCCGTGTCACATATTAGTGGGGATTTGCCCATAGGGGACACACTACAGTACACTGCAGTGATGGCTGTAGAGACATACTGCAGAATCTGTCACAGCACACAGGGGCATTACCCAGTAGTGCTACTATCTTGGTGATAGCCACACATGTAGTATGTTGCCAAACTGTGGGGTATGACATATGAGGGAGCAGTGGATAGTGCAGGCCATTATGGATGTGTAGCATCTGAACATAGCGGACATACACATATCTGATTTTGTAATTTGTTCCCCTCTTGTTGTCTTGCAGGAATGATCTACCAATGGAGACATCCTCCAATTTCATCTGCAGAAAATGACGCTATACTGGATGCCCTCAGCCTCAACCATCCCATCCTGCTGTCAAGGGGTGACCACAATCATGAATAGTAGGCAGCATTGTGGGACAAACTAGTGGGGGCTGTTAATGATATTGGCCAACAGGGCAAGACCTACAAGCAGGTTTGACACCGGGCCACAGGCATGGTCAATGCCACAAGTCAAAGGCAGCTGCTGTTATCAGGGATCGTGCTACCACTGGTGGAGGGCCTGCAACAGAACAACCACTCTCAGCCAAAGAGGAATTCCTGGCAAACCTAGGATCAACCCACAGCTCTCAGCCAATCATCACGCCATATATCCTGGAGGTGGGTGCCACAGCTTCCACATCAGAGGAGCGTCCAGGTAAGCTGACTGTGTTCACCAGTATAATAGATTAGCAGTCATTGTGGTAGGCTCTACAGACTAGCACATGGGTGTTAGGTCTTTCTGATTTGGAGGGGCGGGGGGTTGGCTTTTACCCACAGTTGTGCACACATACTCAATGTCACCAACATAGCCAGTATCACATTAGCTACTGTACATGTGGATATATGCACATATCACCCTGTAACACTGCAACATTTGGTGTTGCTGACAATATGTCTCCCTCACCTTTTCACAGGTACTCCAGATGTGGCCAGAGATCTTTGTCCTGTACCTGGTAAGTGTGATACTGCTGTTTTGCCAGATCAGATATACCCCATGAATGTTGAGGGCTGCCATTTTGCCTTTTGGACAACTGTTGTGCTTAGCTAGAGTAGAATAATTGTATGTTCCATTTGAGAGCAGTTAACTACAGTGTGTAGCCTAGGGAATGATAGGTGTGCATTTGTAAAAACATTAACATGTTTGCACTTATAGTTATGTGCAACTACACAGCCTGCTGTATGTGAGGCAATTACTCCAAGATGCCCATTCAAACACAGTAGGGAGAAGGTACATACCTGAGGCAGTGCTACTACAACTGGCATGTCATTGTCAAGACAGGTGTACTGGGTTTTATGTGTAGTTCTGTCACATACACTGTCATATTGCATACCTCATAGGTGTATTGAACTGGCAACATTACCTGGATGTAGGTGACGTGCATGTTATACAGGGCCTGGGTTGTATGTGTATGTTGTGAGTGTGTGTGTTGTGCATGGGATCAGAGATGAGAAGATGTGGGATATGTAATGCAGTTGTGGATTCACATTTGTATGAGCCTGTGTGGATTACCATACATAATAGTGCATGTGGTAATGTACTACTTTTGCCTTGCTTCTCACAGGTGAACAGGGGGGATTGTTGTCTGTCCCCCTCACAACCTGATATTGCCTCATCAGACGATGATGATGATGGTGGCCATAGTGAGGAACAGATAGGGTTGTTGGTGGTTGAATCTGTCCCAGAGGTTGACATCCCTCTTCTGCCCCCACTGTCCTCGCACACAATCAGTATGCCCACATATACCCAGTCACTAGAGGCCACAGATATTGGACAGTCGGGGGGGGGTGACATAGTACAACACAGTGTCAAAGTATGGCATCAGTGAGTGTAGACACTGGCCATAGCCAGAAAGCTGGCAAGGTCCCACACAGGAAGACTGACAGGGGTGCTTGAGCGAGGACTGCTGCTCATCCACTTCCTATTTTAGGTGTCACATCGTGGGTCACTCACCGTATGTTTTGGGGTGTCATGGAGGCACAGGCATGAGCTGACCACAACACCAGATGGATGCTTAGGGTTACAGATGCCACACAGTCTGACATTCGTGACTGCCTCCACTGCATTTGTTATGCCATGGAACATTTCACTGATGTCGTGGACAGATGATGGGGTCAGACAGTGTCTGTCTTTGAGCGCATGTTATCTGTACTGGAACATGTGGTTGGGGTTGGGCATCGGGCATGTAGAAGTAGGCCAGCAACATCATTGGCTGTGAGTCCATGTGGCCATACACACTCACATTCCTGTAGTGGCAGTAACTCTAGCGCTGTAGAAGGAGGTGTGTTGTCCACACCATGATGTGGCAGGCCATGGGCACATGGTCCTGGGCAGTCCCATGGGGACACAGGCCCAGCAGACACCAGTTACTGTCAGGTACTAGCCCCGCATCTGACCTTGGGCATGGTGCTGCCCGTGCTATTCATGGAGAAGCCAGTTCCCGTGTTTGTGACTGGAGAAGGTGATGTGTTCACTCTACCAAGTATGGTCCACAGCTGTCTACCATATGCATGTGTGGGGCTAGCACTGTGCTTGACTGTGTACATGCACACACTCTAACACCACTGTCACATGCAGGTCACTTACAGACACACACAGCAGCTCTCCATGGCCCATGGCACCAGCATCCCTTCCTGACACACACATGCTGTCAACTATTTGACTCCACCTTCTCCTCTGGCAACCCCACACCACACCCTGTGCATGTGATGATACCTGTGCCACAGTCCTGCCATCCATGCCATCAATGCGCGGAACTACATATATGTGTCTGATGCACAGGGTGACTATATGCCTTTACATGTGTTTCTGTAGTGCAGTAGCGTTATGCCATGGCAGTTGTTGTGGACCACTATAGATACTGTATGCTGGCATGTGTCAGGACTACACATCACATGTTGTGTATCTTTGTTGCCCGATGGTACACTGGCAGCAGTGTTACAGAATGACAGGTGTGTCACGGAGCTGTGTATGTTTTTGTCCCAGGAGTCTGAGTGGTATAACTATGGAGACATGGCAGCAATACAGCTGCTCAGGATGGCAAGGCAGCACAACAGAGACATGACATCAACAAGGAATGACAGTATATGCACATGGCTTCTGAGGTGCATATGTGTAGAACATTGTGTCAGGGACAATAGAGGCAGTCAGCTTCATAATGCTTTCATACCCTCTGACACACTCTACTACCCTTGATATATGTCACCTGGGTAGTCTGCACATACAACTGTAGATGGTGGCAGACATCAATTATGCTAATGTACAGGAGGGCAATTTAGGGCCAGTGGCTAATCACAGGGCCATAAAATGCAGAACCAATGTGCAGGGATAGGCCAAATGGGTATGTCTCTAGTGCTGTCAGGATATATATTTACAAACAAACACACACACACACACACACACACACACACACACACACACACACACACACACTCACTCACTCACTCACTCACTCACTCACGCAAAAGTTGGATGCTGTGGAATTAGAACCCCTACCTACCTACTATTACATACTATAGCTTGCAGTACTTATCACATGCGCCACACTGTTTATCTGATAATACACTGGCAGCCAGTGCTCTTAAGGTGGATGACATCAGCAGGCCTTGTAACAGAGGACAATGTTGAGGTCAGCAGTTAGTCAGTGGGCATAAAATCCATAACCATTGTACAGAGATAGTCCATAGGGGCTTGTCTGACACACTGCATGGAGATATATTTACACACACACACACACGTTGGATGCTTTGAGAATCAAACCCCAACCTATTTAGTATTGCACACTATAGCTCAGAGTACTTATTGCATGTGCCATGCTGTTTATCTGCTAATGCATTGTCAGCCAGTGCTCTTAAGGTGGCCAGCATCAGCAGGCCTTGTAACAGAGGCCAATGTTGAGACCAGCAGCTAGTCAGTGGGCATAAAATGCATAACCATTGTACAGAGATAGCCCATAGGGGCTTGTCAGACACACTGCATGGGGATATATTTACACACACACACACACACACACACACACACACACACACACACACACACACACACACACACACACACACACACACACACACAGTTGGATGATGTGAGATTAGAACTCCTACCTATCTAGTATTACACACTATAGCTTGCAGTACTTATTGCATGCACTATGGAGTTTATCTGTTGTTAGTCAGTCAGTGCTCTTAAGGTGGGTGGCATTTGCAGACCTTGTAGAGGAGGGAAATTAGAGCCCAGAAGCCAGTCACAGGACCATAAAATGCATACCATTGCACAGAGACAGTCCATATGAGCATGTCCATAGTGTTGTGAGGGGATATATTGATACATACATACATATACACACACACACACACACACACACGCACGCACACACACACACACACACACACACACACACACACACACACACACACACACACACACACACACACACACACACACACACACACAGTTGGAGGATATGCGATTAGAACTACTACCTAACTAATATTACATACTGCAGCTCACAGTACCTATCACATGCGCCACAGTTTATGCAGGCACACTACTTGTGCAGTATGCAAAGTAGCCTTGTGCTAGACAGCATGTGTGGCCTGCAGAGTGATACTGCTTAGTACTGTTATTGTATCTAGTGTCCTTGGGGTGGGATACCTGGTATTATCCCTGTTATGTGTGTACATTTACCAGTCTTGCCATATGTGGCTGTTTGCAGTTTGATAGGCAGACATGTGGCCAGGGACAGTATGGCCTGTCCTAGGACTGCATTGCACCCATTGTACATTATACCACCTGAGTATCTATATCTGTCTGCAGGGTGACAGCCCGCATGCTCAGAGGTCTGTGGATGAGTGGATTATGTACTGTTGTGGCCTTCGTCTGGTGCCACTGGACAGCTGTGTATGTGCAGATAACCCCAGCATTCAGGGGTATGTGGAAATATTCATACATCCCCACCCATATCTATATCAATGTGTATAAAAGGGTTGTCTCCAAAAATGTATTTGTGTATATCAGTAATGTAAATGTGTTCTGTAGAAGTATCTGGGGAGTCTATCTCTCATTGTACTTTATATAGCTATATATACATTTTATTTTATATATATATATATATATATATATATGTGTGTGTGTGTGTGTGTGTGTGTGTGTGTGTATGTGCTACATACTGATAGAGACACTAATCAAGTGTGAGGGGGATAGGAAAACACAGATATGTATACGTAGCTGTATATCTGTACAGACATATTTCCACATAGCAGGTCTTTGGGCGGTAGAGGCAACAGACTTGGGCTCAAGTTAGCTAAGTGTAGAAGCATGCCCAGTGTGATTGTCAGTACTTACAAGGTGACTCCAGGCCAGAGCTATCTGTACTCCAGTCCAGGATTATTGTGTGCTGCAGGCCATTGGCTGCTGCACCTGTTACCACAGTTCTGCAGTTGCCTGATATTGTCCAAGGCATTCCCCGGCTGTTTGCTGACCTTAATATATGACTCAAACTTCAGAACTGTAGAGAGCTTCACAGACTGTCCAGACTCCTGCCACATATTTTTGGCCCATTTCACATAACATTGCTATTTTCTGGCAAATTAGCAGCAAATTAGTCAAGACTGAAGTAAATTAATACTGACACATATTTGAGTTTCAGACTCTATGCACAGCAGGAGAGTCATGCGAAAGCAGGACCTGTTCTATCTACATTCTACGTTTGTAAGAGCAATTATTTAAAACCTGTCTCAAGTTGTGGGCCTTGGTCCCACATGTATTCACTTTATTTCAACAGATTTCCTGCTGACAGAGGTTAAGAGGTATGATGTAACTAGGGTACATGGTGAAATACCACACACAGGGTGACAGTCTGCATACCTCTCCTTGTACATGTTTTTGCAGAATGTCCAGCATTTTGCCCCATATCTCTGTTGTGTTCCTCATGCATTTGTGGTTTCCTGGTGCTATACTGTACATTAGTCACTGACTTGTTGTACCTACTGACACATTTAACTGTTGGCCTTTACATCCTGCAGCTAATCTGACCTGTTGCAGCCTGCTGTTAAACTAGCCACCTGCTAGGTTACTCAGAGCATGTATAATGTCTGTCTGTAGGTATGACCCTTTGTGCCCCCATTCACTCTGGCTTTGTCCAGCTGTCTTGCAGTAACAGATTGAGGGGTTCTGACAGTCTGTGGGACTACCACCATATGTGTACCTCACATGCAAAAGATGTTGGATGCTTCCAAATTCGAACCATCAACACCATCACACATGCTACTGTCCTTGGCCCACTCAGCCACACCAGCTGCCAGACAAAGAGGTTTCCTCCCTCACACTATCAATAAGACAGGGCATTTGTCTGGTCTGCTGGTATATCATTGCAGACTTACTGTTACAGCAGTTGTATGGCAACACTGATGTGTTTGGGGTGGGGGACAACCAGTCTATGCTCTGCTGGCATAGACAGTCATGCAACTGTCCTGTGACCCCACTGTTTGGCATCTCCCTGGACTACTTGTCATGGAGTTTCCAGCCATGTGGCCTAGTGGCTATTATGGGGCACATACTAATGAACAGAGTACCTGCTGTCCCAAGTGTCTGTTAGATCTGTACAAGTATCCCAGTATCCCCACTATAGATCTCTACAAGTAGCCTAGTAGCACACTATATATAGCCAACTATATTCCCTTGCATACATGCAGCATGTCCATACATATACTAACGTATTATGGTACCCCTTACAAGTGGTGTACAGGAGAGTGACTTACCTTGCAAATGCAGCAGTTGACAGACCTGCAGTTCAGGGCTGACTCTGTCTGATGCAGTCAGTGCACAGCCAATACATGGTGAGGTACAGGTTGTGTGGCCTGGCTGGCATCACATTTTACTGATATGTATGCAGGTTGGAGTATGGTGTCAGTCCCTAGAGCCCTAGGTTGTCAGTGTATGTGCTATGCATTGTCTCTTGGCCAAGGCCAGAGCATATTGGGCACGCCTATGTCTGCCTACAGGGACAGCCTCAGGGGATTCCTCCTCTGAGTCCC
This sequence comes from Protopterus annectens, assembly GCF_019279795.1. NCBI lineage: Eukaryota > Metazoa > Chordata > Ceratodontiformes > Protopteridae > Protopterus > Protopterus annectens. The sequence goes on along the minus strand of NC_056739.1, from coordinate 1,718,431,117 downwards.
CCTGTGGGTGTGGCTGTGGTGACCTAGGCACTGGTGGGGGGCTGTGTCTCCCTTCCCTTTGCTGATCCTGCTGTAGTTGTTTCCACAGGATCATACTGTGTAAGATGGCACATACTGTGAACATCTGTGCACATGTGGCTGGAGATTATGGCAAGGCTCCACCAGATATATCAAGGCACTGGAACCTTAACTTCAACAGCCCAAACACATGCTCTATGATGTTCTTGGTTTGTGCATGTGCCTCATTATGGCATTTTTCAATGGGTGTCTGTGCATTTCTGATAGGTGTCATCATCCACAGTTCCAGTGCATAGCTAGCATCGCCAAGTAAATGGCCATGTGGGATGTCCCCCCTAGCAAACATCTGGTACAGCTGTGATGCATGCCAAATATGGGAGTCATGATAACTGCCAGAGCTGCCAGCATACATATTCATATTAATGCCCTGGGCATTGCACATGACCTGGCAGTTGATGGAGTGATACCCCTTGCAGTTGACATAGATTCTACCCTCTTCACCTGGTGGTGTCTTGATGTGTACATGAGTGCAATCTATGGCACCCAGTACCTCAGGGTAGTGTGCTACATGGTAGAAGAGTCGCATACTGCTGGCCCTTTCCTCAGGGGTATGGGGAAGATAAATGTGCTCACTGGCATGCAGTAACATGACATCCAGGAACTGGTGGAGTACCCTAGAAGCAGATGCCTGTGAGACCCCCATCATGTCCCCAGTTAGTCTTTGGAAAGTATCTGTAGCTAGTATCCTAAGGGCTACATATACCTTTGTTTGCAGTGGGATGAATTCTCCTCTGTTGGCTCTGGGTCTGAGTTGAGGGCAGCAGTGCACATTGCGTTGTTGCAGTATGTCCCTGTCCACCCAGTAGCACTCTACAATCTCCAGCTCATGTAGCTCCTGGTAGGTTACCCTGGGCCTGAACACACTTCTTCTTAATCTATGTCTATGGCCAGCATCAGCAGCAGCTGCACTGACCTCAGCATCTAGCACATACATATGTAGCAGACCTGCAGCAGTCCCTAGCATTCTGTAAGTTAAAATTCCCAAGTCTGTACTCCAATGGTGCAGACTATAGGGGAAAATCAGATTGTAGGGTATATGCATACTTTATAGTGCTCCGCTGTAGGTGTACTCTGTGTGATTGGCTAGCTATGATGCATTCCACCTGCCAAGTACATCATTAAGGGGGTTAATGGCCCTAGTTTAAGTGAAACAGGGCTCACCAATCATTAATATCTCATTGGCTTTCTCAGCCAATTTTTTTTGACAGCCTTCCTTGCAGTGCACTGTGGCTTGCCGCACAAACCCGCGCTACAAAGATAAACAAAGCTCGGCAGTCTGTAGACACACCCCCAAGACAGGTCATGCTCAGCACAGCTGCATGCCACACAGACATGCTCAAATATGCTCAAACCTGCTGAAACACATGCCTCGAAGGTAAACAAAGCTTAGCAGTCACCAAACACACCCCCCTGCTGAGCACAGTGGCATGTCACACAAACAGGTGCTGCTGAGCTCCAATGAGCTTAAAAGTTTGGGGACACACCCCCTTTTGATGTCAGCTACCTCTTCTGTGGACACCAACACAGTTCTGTGCCTACATGGATGGGATCTGCCCACAGAGATACCTATTTGTGCTAATCAGTAACCCCAGCTCATTTGCATACAGATCCATGCACAGTACCTGGTAACTGCATGGATTCAGGCCCTGCCTCATTAGCAATCACATCAGTCCTACATTTTACATACTCCACACAGGGTCCTCTAATGCATTACTGTTATGTACTCACAAATTCCGGTTCTTACAATATTTTAATTTTTTTTGCCATAATGGCATGTTTGCGCACTGCAGTGCCCCACGCAAACATACTCAGAATATTATAAACAATTATTTTATATTATTTTTCCATGTGATTTTGGACACAGTGGTTACTTTTGCACATACCTGTGCTCTCTCTACTATTTCTGCCAGTATACCTCCACTTTTACAGCCCCTAGTGTCATTTTTACTTCCTGTACATGGAATTTTTCAGTGTACATTACGGACACAAACATGGGGTCTGCATGACTGCCTATCTGCTTGCTGGATCACTCTACCTGCCTCATTTGCATACATTTTACCGCTTATGATGTGTTTTGCATGCTACGGACACTTCTGTGTTTACACACTCGTTTGCACCCCTTGGCTCCCTTTACTGGATCACACATCTACTTACCTCCATGTAAGCACCATGCCACTATGCCTACATGGTAAATAAGTCCATGTAGGCTTTATTAAATTCCCCCTTTAGTTTTAGAGACATCTTTTCAATAAACACAGTTACCACAGATTGTGCATCCAATAGGCTTTTTAACATTAAATTTATTAGTATCAAATATTTTCCTTTCTTAAAAAAAGAAATATGCTCTCCAGTAGTTCTGCCCCTCCTATAGCCAAAGTGACAATAATCATCTGACATTTGTTAAAAAAACTGATCACTTTTTTAAAATGTGCCAATGTAATTTGATACCCTCATGTATCTTAAAAGTATTATTACCAAATGTAGTTATCAGTCTCTGTGTGTTCCAAACGCACCAACAATCATCCAAAAATCTATGACACATTATCAGATACTAGTTCTAAATACCCCATAAATAAATCTGCATATATGGGTGCAAAAGTATCACCAATAGCAGTACCCTTAATTTGTAGGTATCATTCTCCCTGATAATTAAACGCATTGTGCTCCAAAACCAAACCTAATAATCTGAGTAAAATTTCAATTTGTATATCTGAATATAATCCTGAAAAATACAGCCAATATGTAATGGTCATTATACCCCATGCATGAGGTATACTAGTATAGAGAGAATGAACATCCATTATGCCTAAAAAGGCATCATTAGGTATTTGTAAATCATTCATCAATGTTAAAAATTCAGTGGTAACCTTAATTCTAGCCTGAACCAAAATCAAAAGGGGCTTAAGATAACTCTCAAAATAGTCAGATAAAGTTTCTGTAAGGAAACCTCAACCTAACACAATAGGTCTTCCTGGGGGATTGTTAGCAGATTTGTGAATTTTTGGGAGTATATAGAAATATTGTGGTTGAGGGTCATCCACCATAATCAGTAATGATCCCAAGTTCTTTAACTACATACAAAAAAGTATCAATATTATTCTTAAACTCATTGCTGGGATCCATAGGTAATTTGTAGTAAGCAACTGTATCATTTAATTGAGATAATACTTCTACATAATAATCCTTGGATTCCCACACAACAATAGCCCCACCCTTATCAGCATTCAACACCCCTATTTGATCATTTTCCATGAGCTGTCTTAATGCCATTATGTTTCTTCTATCAAAATTAGTGTTAAAATTTCTAAAAATTATTTCACCACTTAAGTGCAGATCTTGTAAAACCCGTTGTTCACATAGTCTCCCAACAGGGTGGTATGGGGGTTGAAAAGTAGATTTCCTGAAAATAAAAAGAACACTGGCATCTGGTGGTCCCTCATCTCTCTGACTGTAAAAGAATTTAAGATTCAAACGACAAAATTATTTAAGTCCATGGCTGTTACAAACTCAGAAGTGTAGCAAGATGGTACAAATCCCAAACCTTTATTGAGCACATCAACTTCTTGATTAGAAGAAGAAAAAGAAGTCAAATTGAATATGAGGTTATTCCCATCCTGGTCTTGTTCAGTCTTTTCAGTAATTACATTGACATTCGATTCCTGAAATCCTGTTCGACCCTTCCTCCTATAGTTTCTGTCCCCACATCTAAAGGGCCTCAGCTTTTCATATTCAAAGGGGAATTAGCATCGAAAAAATCTCCCCCATCAGTTTGAGTATCTGTATTTGACTCATAAGATGAAAAATCAGAAGCACTGGATTCATGATTATGGGAAACAAACAACCTTTTGAGAATAGAATGACCTAATTTCCTTTTGGTTCTAGTGAATTTTTTATCAACACCCGAAAAACACACCATCTGTTTCGACTTTTTCCAAGCATAAGTATCATTTTTTACTGTAGTCATTAAAGTCTCTATTATATTTCTTCATCTTACGACCCTGTAATTCCATCTCATATTCATTAAATCTCCTTAAGAAACCTCAAGTGCATTTCCCCATAACCATTTTGTTTTTCAAACTGTTGTAAGTTGTCAAAATTACGATTCAACTTAACATTCAAAGACACCAATTGCTACTCATAATATTCTGTTAAAGTTTCCAAGAAAACAATTTTGAAGCTGTCTTCTGTATTGTTCTCCATTTATCCATAAACTTCTGATCGTCATGCCCCACTGGGTCTATATTACATTCTCGAAAGCCGGCAATGTCGAATCTGACATTGTCGACATGAGAATAGCGAAACTGCAGAACATCGAACGAGTACACGGAAATCTCCATAAGGGGAGATTTCCATTTACTTCAATGTAGTGTGGTCTCGGAGTTGGTATATTTAATTAGCGGGAGGGGTTGCAGGGGCCTTGCCCCCCACGCCTACACCGTTTAGTTTATTTTTTTCTGAACATTCGATGTTTTAACAGTTCGATCACTAAAGGTCGACCTTTAGTGATTCGAACTGTTAAATATTCGATGTTCTAATACAGACCCTGCCCCACTCCCGGTACAACATAAACCCTTAGGCCCCATGGAGCAATATCAGCATTGATGTAAGCACATAAGAGCTTAATATGCCAAATATTCACGGTTGCCTTTTTGCCAGTCTCCGTCAAATGCCAGAATTTATTGGCTATAGTAACTCCTTGATTTTCGCCAGTTCCATCGTCATTGTCTTTGTGACTACTGAAATCTCACTACTATTGGGATAATACAAATAACCCAATCCCCCGCTGTACCACAATCTCTCACACAAAAGTCAGTATGTGTGATTGTGAAAAACTGAAAGGATGTCAGCCCAGCCAGACAGAATCTTGTAAATAATTCTATGTGATTTGTAAATATTAATATAATCCACGATCTGTTTTTACAAATGTAAAAGAGAACTATATGTTATGATTAAACTATATGTTGTACTGAGGATAATGAGGGAAATGTACTCACAAGTGTGGAGAGTGTGTTGAGCAGATGGAAAGAGTACTTTGAGGGGTTGATGAATGAAGAGAATGAGAGGGAGATAAGGTTGGATGATGTGCGGATAGTGAATCATGACGTGCAGTGGATTAGCAAGGAGGAAGTAAGGATAGCTATGAAGAGGATGAAGAATGGAAAGGCTGTTGGTCCAGATGACATACCTGTGGAAGCATGGAGGTGTTTAGGTGAAATGGCAGTGGAGTTTTTAACTAGATTGTTTAATGAAATCTTGGAAAGTGAGAGGATGCCTTAGGAATGGAGAAAAAGTGTTTTGATACCGATTTTTAAGAATAAGGGTGATGTGCAGAGCTGTAGTAACTACAGAGGGATTAAACTGATCAGTCACAGCATGAAGTTATGGGAAAGAGTAGTGGAAGCTAGATTAAGAAGGGAGGTGATGATTAGTGATCAGCAGTAAGGTTTCATGCCAGGAAAGAGCACTACAGATGCGATGTTTGCTCTGAGAGTGTTGATGGAAAAGTACAGAGAAGGTCAGAAGGAGTTGCATTGTGTCTTTGTGGATTTAGAGAAAGCATATGACAGGATGCCTAGAGAGGAGTTGTGGTATTGTATGAGGAGGTCAGGAGTGTCAGAGAAGTATGTAAGAGTGATACAGGATATGTATGAGGGTAGTGTGACAGTGGTGAGGTCTGCGGTGGGAGTGACGGATGCATTTAAGGTGGAGGTGGGATTACATCAAGGATCAGCTCTGAGCCCTTTCTTATTTGCAATGGTGATGGACAGGTCGACAGACGAGATCAGACAGGAGTCCCCGTGGACTATGATGTTTGCAGATGACATTGTGATCTGTAGTGAGAGTAGTGAACAGGTGGAAGAGACCCTGGAGAGCTGGAGATATGCTCTAGAGAGAAGAGGAATGAAGGTCAGCAGGACTAAGAGAGAATATATGTGTGTGAATGAGAGGGAGGATAGAGGAATGGTGAGGATGCAGGGAGTAGAGATGGGGAAGGTGGATGAGTTTAAGTACTTGGGATCAACAGTTCAGAGTAATGGTGAGTGTGGAAGAGAGGTGAAGAAGAGAGTACAGGCAGGCTGGAGTGGGTGGAGAAGAGTGTCAGGAGTGATTTGTGACAGATGAGTACCAGTAAGAGTGAAAGTGAAGGTCTACAAGAGGGTAGTGAGACCAGCTATGTTATATGGGTTGGAGACAGTGGCATTGACAAAAAGGCAGGAGTCAGAGCTTGACGTGGCAGAGTTGAAGATGTTAAGATTTGCACTGGGTGTGATGAGGATGGACAGGATTAGGAATAAATATATTAGTGGGTCAGCCCAGGTTGGAAGGTTTGGAGACAAAGCCAGAGAGGCAAGATTACGTTGGTTTGGACATGTGCTGAGGGGGAAGGCAGAGTATATTGGGAAAAATATGCTAGGGATGAAGCTGCCAGGTAACAGGAAAAGAGGGAGGCCTAAGATAAGGTTTATGGATGTGGTGAGAGAGGACATGCAGGTGATTGGTGTGATAGAACAAGATGCAGAGGACAGGAAGAAATGGAAACAGTTGATCTGCTGTGGCGACCCCTAACTGAAGCAGCCGAAAGAAGAAGAAGAAGACGAAGCTGATAAGTCAAGCACTGTAGGACTGTTTGATCTCAAACTCGGAGACGTGATGTCTGGACCAGCAAATTCATTCTATTGTTTTGAGATCAGAGTTAATTGCTAGATTTTACACGTATAATGTCTTTTATTGCTGTGGCGTCCTGGCCAGGTGCAAGATCAAAGAACTGTTACAATTCTGAGTTTCTGTTAGCCTGGTAAATTAAACCAGAGAAGTGTCAAGAATGACGTAATCTAAAATGAGTCATCAGTGATGTATTATCAATTTATGACTTTCGCAGAGAGAGAGAATCAGAGCATTTTGCATTTGTCTTCAGAACTGACATCACCAGCAATTGCTTTGCTCTGTATGTATGTAAGTTATTTAGAACATTGTTTCTCTTAGAAATAGATAGAAAATAGTAAGATTAGATTAGCTGTTTTCTATATTTATGTCAGACAGTACAGTACTGCATATTATTTTAAGCATTTAACTGCATCTGAACTCTTGACTAGAACTGTGTTGAATTGAGGAGAGTTGTCTTGTGTTTTTATTATTTATTATTAAATATTTTTAAACCTTGCAACTGTGGCTGTTTTGTGTAGAGATAATTTAAGCTCTAGAGTATATTGCATGTATATAGTGATACTGTCCAAGCCACTCCAATAAGCCTTGCTGCTCATCATACTTACTAATTGGATAATAATAATATTGCACAGTAAAACTGGACACCCTTTGGTAAGAGCCTTATTAGTAACTGATATTAGTGGTTGGTGGCAGTGATTTCTACCTTATAGCCTGGGCAGAGAAGGGAGCATAGCTGGAGAACCTGTGCCAGCCTTCCCCAGGAGTGTCTATGTGTTTGTATATAACTCATATCTCCAAGTGTGTGTGTGTGTGTGTGTGTGTGTGTGTGTGTGTGTGTGTGTGTGTGTGTGTGTGTGTGTGTGTGTGTGTGTCAGCTACTTGGGCAGGGACACGAAGCACCGGTTGGACAAAGAGGCTGCTGGAGGTTTTGGCTTGACCACTAGGCTGAGATCTGGACCCTATAGCTGTGCCAGTGGGGAGTCTTATTGGGGATCTGAAGAGAACTGGAGAAACCAGCCCCAGACTGACTGTGATCTCTGTGTGCTCTTAAGGGAAATTGTACTTTACTGTGTGTGTACTTGTTATCCTTGCCAATGTGCATGCCCCTCACTGGTGCTAGTGGTGTGGCTTGAGGCTCCTTGATTATTTATTTATTTATTTATTTTATTTATTTATTGCATTTGATTACTGGGGTAGTCCACTGGGCCAGAAGAACCCATTTTCAGTGGAGGCCCGGGGAGAAGAGCTCCACATTTAACACATACAGACAAGAAATATGTTACAATGATACAGGATATATAATACAACAGTAGCAAATAAAACAACATTATGATTGCATACACTAAATTATTGACAGAGGTAAAATTGGAGACGAACATTATAATTACATACAGTAGAGTAGTAACAGAGGGTGAATTGGAGACAAACAGTGAGGAAATAGCATACAGTCATGAATTGAAACTACAAAATAAAGGTAAATTAAATATTGAGTAAGATAAAAAGCAGAGAAGAAGGAAAAACAGTATGGTAATATAGATGTACTGGGCCAGTGCACAGGTATCACATATTAATCGGTTGGCAGTGGTGGGATATCCACACCACATATTAATTGTTTGACAGTGGTGGGATATCCACATCAGATATTAATTGTTTGATAGCAGTGAGTTAGCCACATCACATACTAACTGGCTTGTAGTGGTGTGGATACTGAATTCCTGTAGCTTGTGTACAGTGATCACTGAAGGTGTTTTTGTACTCCAAATCAGCCATGCAGTGAATATTCAGAGTTCAGATCGCAATTGTTTTATTTCTTTTGTTAGCTTAGTTAGTCAGGGAGAGGAGGCAAGCATGTCGGCAGAGGAGTATGGCAAGCTGACAAGGAACCATTTGGCTGAGATGTGCCAGGCTAAGGGACTGGTGCATGGAAACCTGACTAAGGCAGACATGCTTTCAGCTTTGGTCACAGCTGCATCAGAAAACAGCAATCAGGAGGATGATCAGACTGGCTGTGGAGATGTACAACACTTAGAGAATGGACAGCTCAACCTTTCTGTAGAGGACTTAAAAATCCATCTGGAACTAAAGAGACTTAAGTTGGAGGCCAGGTATATGGAAATGGAAGCTGAGGAGAAGAGGAGGCAGAGGCAGCACAAAAAGGAGATGCTGACTCTTCGCCAGAGTCATGGAGGTAATGGGGAAGGAAGTAACTGTATCCCAGAAGAACAAAAGGTCAGTAAATTTCTTCTGCAGTTTATAGAGGGGGGTAATTTTGATAGTTTCATTCATATGTTTGAGAGGGTATGTAAACAGTATGATGTTGACCAAAGGCTTACTCCATGGTAAAGCTGTAAATGTACTTTCCAAACTGCCAATTTCTTAAGTTATACTGCTGTTAAGAATTGTTTGCTAGAATTTTTTAAGCCAACACCTAAAGCTTATAGGAAAATGTTTTGTGAGCATAGACACAGGCCAGATGAAAGTGTGTGTAAATATGTTGCTGAACTGAGCACTTATTTTCATAGGTGGGTGAGTGGATGTCAGGTCACCACTTTTGAAGGGTTAGCAGAATTTTTGGTGAGGGAACAAGCCCTTAGCACTTTGCCTGGGGACATGAGGATCTGGATAACTGATATACAACGTGCTACTTCAGATGAGTTGAGGAAGAAGGGAGACCAATACCTTTCAAGCAGGGCATCACTGCACAGGAAAGGGACACCAAGTGCTGCTCATGGATCTAAAGGAACCCATGGTGGTCAGCCCAGACTGCCCCAACAGAATCTGCCAGTAGAAGGGGAAGCCACTAGTCCAGGTACACATCCAGGACCTAGGGTTAAATGTTTTGAATGCAACTAGTGGGGTCATGTGTCATATAGATGTCCACAGAGGCAAGGTGGGGAACAAAAGGTGAGGGAGCCAGTAAGTGGGAAAGACAAAATGCCAATAGTGGGTTGTCTTGAGATAACAAGGGTACCAAACTACCACCAGAGGTTATATCCTATACTAGTGAATGGCAAAGAGACCATTGCTAAGAGAGACACAGCCTCTGACATAACCTTTGTGAAGCCTGCAATGATTACAGAGGAGCACTACTTGCCTGGGCAGTCTACTCCAGTCAGAGCTTTAGGAGGGACCCCATTCCAAATACCTTTGGCTAGGGTTCACTTTGACTGGGAGGGTGAAAAAGGAAGCCAACAAGTAGGTGTGTTTGAGGATAACCCTGCAGATGTCCTGATGGGGAATGATTTTGATAATGCAGTACCATGTGCTCATGCAGTTACATGCAGTCAGGCTTGGAGACAAGCATGTGGGTCTAGTAGCCTGGGGGAGACCCAGTCAGACCACATACTTACAGCCAGGACTGGTGAGGTTGTTACTTCAGGGAGGGAGCTACTCTGTAGCAATGAGACTGAAGGTGAGCCACAGCTGCTTGTGGGTATTGATGTTCCCTTGGACAGAGTGACTGCAAAGGTAATGGTGAGTAGTAGTACCCAGGATGACAATGAGGCACTGCTGTCAGGGGATACCAGACTTCCTGTGGAAAGGGAGCTGGGAAGGGTTACAAAGAGAGAGTTGAGACAGGCTCAGCTCTCAGACCCTACATTGCAAGGCCTGAGGCAGGTAGCTAGTGAGGAGGAATCTGTATACTGGGAAAAAGGGTTACTGTATAGAGATTGGACCCCCGAGGGAGGCCTAGCAGGTGAGAGGCTACAGCAGTTGGTAGTGTCTAGAGCCTACTGTCTGGCACTTCTAGCCATAGCCCATGATATTCCCTTTGCAGGTCATATGGCCATAAAACATACAAAGAGACATATTATGCAGAACTTCTATTGGCCTGGAATTTCCAAAGATGTAACAGGGTACTGTAGGACCTGTGAGTAGTGCCAAAACATAGGCAAGGCAGGAGACAAGGTGAGAGCTGCTTTGATGCCTTTGCCTGTGATTGAGGAGCCATTTCAGAGGGTGGCTATGGGTATTGTGGGACCTCTGAGTACCCCAAGTTCCACAGGGAAAAAGTATATCCTAGTGATAGTAGATTATGCTACAAGATACCCTGAGACAGTGCCTTTATCCTCCATTGAGGCAGAAAAGGTGGCAAATGCTTTATTAGAGGTTTTCAGCAGGGTAGGTTTCCCAAAAGAAATACTGACTGACAGAGGTGTTAATTTCATGTCAGACCTGCTGGCTTATCTATGGAAGTACTGTGGGGTGAAGCACCTAAGGACCACCCCCTACCATCCCCAGACTAATGATCTTGTTGAGAGGTTAAACTCTACAATCAAGTTCATGCTACAGGCATTTGCAGATGAGTTTAAGAGGGAGTGGGACAAATATTTGGCCCATCTGTTGTTTGCTTACAAAGAGGTTCCCCAGGAATCAACTGTTTTTTTAATCCTTTGTGTTACTGTATGGGCATAGGGTGAGGTGACTTCTAGATTTAATTTTTGATGAGTGGGAGGGTGAGTGTGATTCCCACATGGAGTCTGTTGTGGCATATGTCCTAAACCTCAGGATAAATCTCAGGGAACCCATGGGATTCTCCCTGGAGAACCTGGCAGAAGCCCAAATGCAGAAAAATTCTGGTATAACAGGAATGCTCAAGCTAGAGAGTATGCTGTAGGGCAGCAGGTATTGGTTCTCATTCCTGTCAGACACAACAAGCTGCAAGCAGCCTGGGAGGGACCCTACAAGATGGTAAAGAAAGGCAAGTGATGTTAACTACATGGTAGAACTGCTAGGGAGGAGGCAGGGGCACAAATTGTACCATGTTAACATGATGAACTCTTACCATGACAGGGAGGCCATTGTGCTGAGTATTTTCAGTGGACTGCAGCAGGAGTCTGAGGGAGATGTGGTGACAGAGCTCCTCAGTGAGGCTCAGACTGACACCTCAGTGAAAGGGGTAGCAATGTTCCAGCAGCTATCTCCTACCCAGGTTTGAGAAATCCGAGCAGTGTTACAGGAGTTTGAGGACATGTTCACTGGAAAACCAGGATGCACCCACCTGGTGCACACCAGGTGGATACAGAATCCCAAAGGCCTATTAGGCAGGCCCCTTATAAGGTGCCTGAGAGAGTCAAACAGACTCTGAGGGAGGAGATACAGGAGATGTAGGGGTAATTCAAGTGTCCAACAGTCCCTGGGCCTCCCCAGTGGTGCTGGTACCAAAGAAGGATGGCAGCACCGGGTTCTGTGTGGACTACAGGAAATTAGTCACACAGTCAGATGCTTACCCCATGCCTAGGACAGATGAGGCCCTAGAGCAGCTGGGTGGTGCTAAGTATCTTACCACCACTGATCTTACCAAAGGTTACTGGCAGGTGCCGTTGAGAAGTCAGCCTTTGTGACTCCTTTTGGCTTGTATGAGCTCACAAAGATACTCTTTGGGATGAAAATGGCCCAGCGAATTTCCAGAGGCTGGTAGATCGTATCCTAGCAGGAGCAGGAGGGTTTGCCCTTGCATACCTAGATGATATAGCCATCTAGAGCCATTCTTGGCAAGAGCACCTTCAACATGTCAGGAAGGTGCAGGGCAGACTACAGAGAACAGGGGTGACCATTAAGCCCAGCAAATGTCAGGTGGGTATGGCAAAGGTCTCCTACCTGGGACATAGAGTGGAAAGTGGGAAGCTCAGGCCAGAACCTGCCAAAGTGAAAACCATTCAGACATGGGCTGCACCTGTTACCAAAAGGCAAGTGAGGGCATTCTTAGGGACAGCAGGATACTCCAGAAAGTTTGTCCCAAGTTATAGTACTTTAGCTGCTCCCCTCACAGACCTGACAAGCAAAAACAGGCCAGATAAGGACAGGACTTCTTCAATGTGGACATTTTTTATCTGAAGAAGTCCTGCTAGTGAGCAGGATGTAAAGCACTTTATTTTTATTGTTGGTTTGCAGTTTGTGTGTACTTTTTAGTACCTTGTGAGTGTTTGCTTCTGGATTAAACATCGTTAGTTTGCTTACTACTCCCATTGCCTTCTTCACTAGTTCGTTGTCTTTACCTCCAGCAGTTTGTTCAGTCCCCCTGTGTTAGCCAGTCCAGATTACAGCAAAGTATTTGTTGTGCAAGTGGATGCTTTGGACCATGGGGTGGGGGCTGTACTTAGCCAGATTTCGTCAGAGGAAGAAGAGCACCCAGTGGTTTATCTCAGTCATAGGCTCCTACACAAGGAGGAATGTATGAAACTGTAGAAAAGGAATGTCTAGCCATAGTGTGGGGACTGCAGAAACTTCAGCCTTATCTGTAAGGAAGAAAATTCCCTGTAGTTACAGATCACAATCCCCTAACATGGTTACACCGAGCCGGCCAGCAAAATACCACATTGCTAAGATGGAGCCTAGGGTTGCAAGCATATGATATGTCGGTGCATCACCGCAGTGGGATTAGCAATGTCAATGCAGATTGGCTCTCAAGACAGGGAATGGGGTAAGGTATACTTAGATAGACCTAACCCTCTCAAGCAACATTTCTCAAGTGCCACTTGAAAAACTAGCTTGAGTTCTCAGGGAGGGGAGAAATGTGAAAAACTGAAAGGCTGCCAGCCCAGCCAAATAGAATCTTGTAAATAATTCTATGTGATTTGTAAATATTAATATAATCCACAGGGTGGTTTTACATATGTAAAAGAAAACTATATGTAATGATTAAACTATATGTTGAACTGATCTTCAAAAATGTAACCACAGTGCACTCTGCTGGAAGAAAGCTGATAAGTCAAGCATTGTGTGACTGTTTGATCTCAAACTCAGAGATGTGATGTCTAGACCAGCAAATTACTTCTATTGTTTTGAGACCAGAGTTAATTGCTAGATTTTACATGGATAATGTCTTTTATTGCTGTGGCTTCCTGGCCTTGTGCAAGATCAAAGAACTATTAAAATTCTGAGTTTCTGTTAGTCTGGGAAATTAAACCAGAAAAGTGTCAAGAATGTTGTAATCTAAAATGAGTCAGCAGTAATGTATTATCAATTTAAGACTTTCTCAGAGAGACAGAATCAGAGCATTTTGCATTCGTCTTCAGAACTGACAAAATCACCAGCACTTGCTTTGCTCTGTATGTATGTAAGTTATTTAAAACATTGTTTCTCTTAGAAATAGATAGAAAATAGTAAGATTAAACTAGCTGGTTTCTATATTTCTGTCAGACTATTCTACAGTATTATTTTAAGCATTTTCCTGTGTCTGAACTCTTGAGTAGCACTGTGTTGAACTGAGATTTGTCTTGTTTTTTATTATTTATTATTAAATATTTTTAAACCTTGTAACTGTGGCTCTTTTGGGTTGAGATAATTTAAGCTCTAGAGTACATTGCATGTATATAGTGATACTGTCCAAGCCACTCCAATAAGTTTTGCTGTTCGTCATACTTACTAATTGGGTAATAATAATATTGTACAGTAAAATTGGACACCCTTTGGTAAGACCCTTATTAGTAGCGGATATTAGTGGTTGGTGACAGTGATTTCTACCTTATAGCCTGGGCAGAGACGGGGGCATAGCTAGAGAACCTGTGCCAGTCTTCCCTAGGAGTGTCTGTGTGTATATAACTCATATCTCAAAGTGTGTGTGTGTGTGTGTGTGTGTGTGTGTGTGTGTGTGTCAGCTACTTGGGCAGGGATGTGAAGCACTGGTTGGACAGAGAGGGTACTGGAGGTTTTGGCTTAACCACTAGGCTGAGATCTGGACCCTATAGCTGTGCCAGTGAGGAGTGTTATTAGGGATCTGGAGAGAAAGAGAGAAACCAGCCCCAGACTGGCTGTGATCTCTGCGTGCTCTTAAGGGAAATTGTACTTTACTGTGTGTCTACTTGTTATCCTTTCCAATGTGCATGCTCTTCATCTGTGCTAGTGGTGAGGATGCAGGCTCCTTGATTACTGGGCCAGTGCACGGGCTTCACAGTAATTACCTGATTTTCAATCTCACATACCTACTTTTGTTCACTTTGTTGAAACAAACTTTTAACCAAGGGTATGTATTCCATATATGTATATACATACACACAATCTTTACAAAAAGATTAAGTATAATAAAAAGAAAAATGTATATAAAATGTAACAATGTATGCATTTAGTAAATACAAATACATCCAGTAAACAAGTATTTAATAAAAAGCTGCAGCAATCAGCAAGAGAGACGTTAGGGAGGGGAGAGAAAGGAAAATGAAGGGCAGATGATAGAGTGAGAGAGATGAAATAGCATTTAGGGGCAGTGTTAATGATAAACAGTCTGCAGAGGATGGGCTGACTGAGATCTTAATGTTAAGGTCAAGGGAAATTATTGCATAAGGTATGAGTGAATGTTTTCTAAAGTTGTTAAGAGATGGGATGCTCATTATGTTAGGGGAAGAGTTCAGTACAAAAAACAGTTTATAGAAAGCTGTTTGCTGCAGAATAAGGCAAATATTGGTCTCTTTGAGTAGGAAATGGAAGCCCTACAGGATAGAAAGATGTGCATGAGCAGAGTTTGATGGCTAGTGGTAACCAAAAGTTCAGATTATGTCATTTGTAGAGCAATGAGGCTAACAAGAAAGTGGTTCATTCAGTAAATGTTAATTTCTTATTTCAGCAGATGACAATGGTATAGTCTTCTGTTTAGCTATAATGCAAAATAATTGTTTAATGCTAACTGAAGGGTTCTGTATAACAGTATGAAATAGCACATATCTCCAGCTTCAAAATGAGAACTATTTTAGCTTTTGCATTTTGGAAAGAATGGGGTAGGAACTTAAGTGATTTTGTCTGTAGATTTTGACCTGAGTGAGGAAATTTTTCATTCTGAGATCAGTGGAGAGCAGGTGAAATGATAGGTCAAGGATGACAGTACTTGTAGGAGGAGTGACATATAACAGCAATCAACTATGGCAATATTGATGCTGACATTCCCATCTAAGGTTAATTTTTCTTAGGTGATTTTCATGCCTACCATCAAGCTTCCCATAATATGACAGTGATATTCATTTCCTCGTAGTAGAAAAATACTCCCAGTACAGTAAGGGGATGAAAGTTAGCTAGAGGGGCCATTCTGCAGACAGCCACAAGGGCTGCTTGTAACCATACCAGCATTTCCACAGTATTGGAGTCTGCATGATCTAAGTTCATCACTTGAGCAGAAGGATTAGATACCTGTCTCAGTACAGGGACTAACAATGACTTCACCCTGTGAGTGCATGTTCCCTCACACTCATTAGGGAAGGCTATAAGTAGGCACTAGCTTGGTGAACTGAAATCCTGCCCTAGTTAGGGCTTTATACATCTATACCACCTGAGCTGGCTTGCCTAAGTGTCACTCGTTCGTCTCTAATACATAAAACAAGAAGGCTTGAGGTTTCATTCAGATGCTTTAATACATACAAACACATCAGGATGGATTGCAGCATCTTTAAATATGAATGAACTAGTTAACAAACAGACCTTATACACATACATGCTTACATCTCAACAGCTAACTACAAAATGGCAGTCAGGCTCGCACATGCTCGTATTTATATACTTCTGTAAGCCCTTGGATAGCTTCTTAAAGGTATATACATACATATTGATCTACACTAAGGGTGAATCATTTATATTTTATGAGCTTGAATTTTAAAAACTTAGGTCATCAAATGCTCCTCACATGCATTTGGTTACTGAGCTTTTTTTTTTTTTACTCAAATAGTTTTTATTGATTTTTCAAAAATATTTATCATATAACTTATTAATACATTGTGTAATGATTAAAACAAGATTACTATGTACAATATTTACAATTGGCCTGAAGATTAATTGTAGAATTAACCAATCCAATCAAATAATGTCATACAAAAAAAGAGAGCATTTTCCATTCTTTTTTTTTTTTTTGATCTTCAGAGGGTGAGGAGGGACAAAGGTTAGTGGAGTCCCCTGCAACTTTACCGGAATAGGAAAAGGGAAATGGGTAGAGTAGTACTGAAGTAGTGAAGATATGTTGCAGCAGAAGGGGAATGGCAAGTATAAAACTGTGTGAAAATGGAAAAGGAAAGGGGGCAGTATTGGTCACTCAGACAGATGACAAGGGTAAGAACAGAGAAACTCTACTGAAGATAATTGATGCCTCTTGCAGAAAGAGGAAGAAACATTATATAAAGAAGGAGGCAAAGGTTTTACAAAAACAAGGGGAATGCAGACCCTGTGCAATGGAAAGGTACTGGAAAGGATCAGTCTAGGTCCAGGAGTGATGATTCTAAAGAAGAACTCAGTGTCTGGTTGCAGGAGTAAGATTAAGAGGCAGAATGGAGGATGGTCACACAACAGATTAATGGGACAGATTCAGTGTAAGCAGAAAGCAGAACAGTCTGAAGTAAATAAGGATGAGGAAAGAAAAGAAATATGAGAAGGAGATTATGAGACTGCAGCAGTGATGGAATATTTGTTGTGTTCTTTCTTTTTGTCTCAACTATTTATTTGGTATTTGTTCTACAATGCTGGAGTTCTTCAACTGTGATTGCGTGATGCATGACAAGAGGAAGAAGACAGATGTCAGGCCAGATGAATGACAATTTCCTGTATTACAAGTAGACGTGCAGATCATCAATGTAGTTGAATGAACAATGGCCCAGGAGGATATCCAAAGGATGACTCCATATGCAGATTTTATTATTGGCATATTTATTTTTATTTTTATTTATTTATTTACATTTGTTGACTGGGAGTGTCCGACTGGACGAAGGTCCATTTTCAGCGGAGGCCCGGGGAGAAAAACTCTACAGTTAAAATAAACAGACAGTAGTTACATTGGATTACATAGCGATTAACAATTTGATTAACATAGCAATTAATTACAAACATATTTACAGATGAAGAACATAGTACATCAGTAGACAACTAGAATCTTTATCTGCGAAGTACAGAACAGACATTAACAAATGTTACAATAAGAAGTTCCTGCTGCATAATAAGTACTAGGCTTATGAGCATCTGAGCTTGCTATAATCAAAGTAGTTAGTGGGGTGGAAAGAAAGGTAGTGGTTGGATGGGGTGGGGGATATTAGAGTGAGAGTTGCAAGGGCATAGCCAGCATGTTTTTAGGTGTGCTTTTAGTAAATTTTTGAAGTGGGTGCATGATGGTATGGAGGTAATTGTGAGTGTGAGGGAGTTCCATAATTTGGCTGTGGTGCAAGAGAATAGTGCTTCACCAGCAGAGCTATTGGCTTTAGTGATCTGCAAGTGATTTTTGTTGCTGGATCTTAGTGGTCTGGTGCTGCGATAGAGTTGGAGTAGATTCTGGAGGGATGGGACATTTAGTGGATGGTTTACTAGTTTGTGGGCAAGTGAGAGTTGATACCATTGAAGGAGGTGAGGGAGTTCAAGCCAGCCCAGTTCAGCAAGTGAGAGACAGTGGTGACTATGGTAGGATGCCCCTTTGGCAAATTTGGCGATTTTGTTGTAGCAGGTCGCTAGCTTGTTTAGATTGCATTGTCTTAGGTTGGTATATATTGGAGAGGCATAAAGTAGGGTGGAGATAAGGTGGGAATTTGATATTGAAATCTTTGCTGCTTTGGTGAGAAGTTGCTTATTTCTGTATAACGCTCCTAGTTTTTTGTGGACTTTTTTATGGTCATGGATATGTGAATGTCAAATTTTAGTTTATTGTCTATTTCCATTCCTAGCAATTTGGTGTGTTCAGTTGGGTATATAGTGGGTTGTATTTTGCTGCGATGTTAAAGTGAGAGTTGTTTTGAGTATGTTTGGTGGGTTGGTAGATGAGTAGTTTAGTTTTGTTTAGGTTGAGTATTAATTGGGCATCAGATAACCAAGTTTCAACAGAGGAAAAGGCTTCCTGTGTGACTTTTTGCAGTTTGGGTAGGGACTGGGCTGAGCAGATGATGGTTGAGTCATCTGCGTATTGTATGAGAGTGCCATGTTTGGTGGCAGAGGCTAGATTATTAGTGAAAACAGAGAAGAGTAGGGGTCCAAGGATAGATCCTTGGGGAACCCCTATGGAGACAGGTAGTTGGGGAGATATGTCATTCTGCCATACAACATATTGTTGGCAGTCAGACAGGTAACTCTGAAACCAGTTGGTGACTGATTGAGAGAAGGATAGGTTACTGAGGACAGAGATGAGTTGTTTGTGTGGGACCATGTCGAATGCTTTAGATAGGTCTAGGAAAGTAGCAGAGGAGAGATAGCCATTGTTTTTATGCTGAAAGATAGTGTTAGTAAAGGAGAGTAAGGCAGTAGTGGTGCTATGGTTTGGTCAGAAACCATGCTGAGTATTGGAAAGGAGGTTGTTAGTAAGGAGGTAGTCTGAGACCTGAGAGTGTATGCATCTCTCTAGTATTTTGAAGAGTGGAGAGAGAATAGTTATGGGGCGGTAACTGGTTAGTTCTGTGGAGGGGCCACCTTTGTGGAGAGGAATTATATGTGATACTTTCCACAGTGTGGGAACGTAACTTTCTGACAGAGATCAGTTATTCAAGATGGATACTGGGTAGGCCAGAGCATCAGCTGCGATTTGTAGGTATTCACTTGGGAGGTTGTCTGCTGCTAATTTGGTGGGCTTAAGTTTAGTTAAGAGTTTTTTTATGCTGGAGGTAGGTACAGGAGAAAAAGAGAAGGCAGTGGGGAGATTATTAGTTGAAGGTGTGGGTTGGAGGGGAGGAGGGTTGTTTTTAGCTAGTGATAGTATGGTTTGTGTGAAGTGTGTGTTGAATGAGGTAGCAATATTTTCGGAGGAGTGAGGGTTGTTAGGAGGAGGGGGTACTGACTTTACCTGGGTGGAGGATGGAGTTTATGGAGGACCAGAATTGTTTGGGGCTGTGTTGGGAGGAGTCTAGGGCCAACTGGTAGTATTGGAATTTGTCTTGTTTTATTAGTTTTTTGACTCTATTGCGTAGTTCTAGGAATTTCTGTCTAGTTGAGGGGTTTTTGGTTTTGTGCCAGTGCTCCCAGGCTTTATCCCTGTTTTTCATTTCTGACTTGGTGGTTTTCTGTAGCCATGGGGAGGGTTGTGCTTTGGTTCTGGAAAGTCTTATGGCAGCATGGTAATTAAGGATGCTCAGGAAGGTAGTATTAAAATATTCAACTGCGTCATCAAGACTGAGGTACTTTAGAGGATGCCAGTTACATTCTTTGAGGGATGAGATGAGTGTGAGTGGGTTAAAGTTTAGTTTTTTACATATTTGACGGTAGATGACAGGTTTACTTTGGTATAGGTATTTTTTGAGTAGGAATGTTGGGGAGTGATCACTGAGGCTATCTGATAAGCAGCCTGTTATATATGACTGGGGGCTCTTACTGACTAGTATCCAATCTAGGGTAGTGTGCTTGCTGGAGTTTTTATTTATCCTGGTTGGCAACTGGACTAGTTGGGTGAAGTCATGAAGGTTTACATGATGGGTTGGATGGTTGCCAGAACAGGATTGCCAGTCAATATTGAAATCACATAAAGTTATAGTTTCTTGGGGGAGATGGTGGGTAGACCAGCTGAGGAGGTTTTCTAGTGGAGGGATGTTCTGGCCAGGTGGGAAGTAGCATCCAATTATGTTGATGGTTTTGTTTTGGTTTATTTTGAGGTTGGTATATATTATTTCTTCATTGCCTATTTGTGGAGCTGATGATTTTAAGATCTGGATGTTTAGATGCTGTTTAAATATTATAGCTACACCGCCTCCTTTCTTGTTTAGTCAGTCTACTCTTACTATGCCGTAACCGGTAGGGAGTATTTGCTCACTGGTAATGTGAGGTTTTAGCCAGGTTTCTGTCAGGATGAGTATATCTGGGGAGTACAAGTCTATGATGGCATGGAGTTCATGGACTTTCTTGGATATACTTCTAATATTTAGGCTTAGTAGAAGGAAGTCACTTGGCTTTCTATTGGCTGTGATATGAGAGAAGTTGTGGTTTGTAGTCTGATTATGAGGATTGGGGTTGGAGATGGTAGGGCCAGGGTTGGAGTGGATGTCTCCACCCAGGGCTAGTTTTGATATGCATGAGGTTATTAGTGTTCTCAGTTTTTGAATGTGTTTGACTATTAGGGAAACATTATGATTGTGCTCTGTGGGTATTAGGTATGGTGGGAGGGTTACTATGTTAAGTTGTAGGGATGCTATATGCTTGAGTAATATATTTGGTAGAATATGCGGGGGTGCATAGGGATGGTTCTTGAGTTGGTGGGAGGGGAGCTGAGTGAGGGTGAGACATGAGTGGTGGTATGAGTACAGTGGTAGTGGTTGAGTGGGGGGATGATGGAGCTTGGGTAGGATGTAAGATATGCAAGGACAGTGTGTGCATATCATGTATATCATGTATATCATGCCAATGTTGTGTTTACTTTGCTTTTTGCATTCACATTTTATTTACTATCCATGTATAGATGTTACTTTTATTTTTTATACATTTAGTGTTTGGAACAGAGATAAGGGATCTGTGAATCTTACTTGTAGCAAGATGCATCTACATCTTTTATGTTACATATGGCATAGTTCATTAGTGAAGGTGTTGTATGTATGCATCATTGTCAATCTTATGTTATGTTTGTGTAAGCTTGTCTTTGAAGATAAACTGGATCTGTGGATCTATACTAGCAGTGAAATAGGGGAGTTGGAGGACTGGTCAAGTAGGAAGGGAAACGAGTATAAAACATAAGGGAGAGTCTGACATGAAATAGAGGGAGTGAGATTAGTACTGATGGATTCCTGGGAGCACTGTGACAGTGAATGTTTCACTGAAAACTATACTAATATGTGCTTTGCTGCTTTCTTTGTTTTTTTTTATTTCTCTTATATCATTATATCTTTTATCTCATTAAAAGAAGAAGATGAAAATATCTGAACAAAGCTCAAAAAATTAAAAAGTAGAGAAGATCACAGTCCCAGACCAAAACAGGTGACTCCACTGAGAAAGTTTTATAAGACAAGATATGCAGGACTGTTATTCAGTGTTATCTTTATACTGAGTGAATGTTAGTAAATATGTTTCACTGAAGTTATTTTAAACAATAATGCTGGTAATGTAAACTTATAGTTTAAGAAAGAACAACATATTTTTAGGTGATTACGTACCTTGCTATTGTTCATTGGTTAACTACTGACTGAGTATGGGAGCATTTTTTTGAAGAGAATAAAGAGGAATTATTGGAGGTTGGCTTGGGAAAGAAACAGATGCATATGTAGCTGGGAGAGTGGAGGAAGACTGTACAGTGACAATTTTTGGGCAGCTGAGTGAAGAGTAAATGTATGTTATATAGGCCTAGGATACCGTAAGGGGAGTGTAAGTTAACAGTATGCCTTAGCTGTCACATTAGCAGCATTTTAGGAGGGTGTGCCTAATTAGTCATGCTTCAAGAGAGAAGGACGCTCATAGGGACTTGAAAGATGGCTGCACACTGATCTACTGCTTAAGAAAAGAACAGACAGCAATCAGTGTAAGGATGTAACATACACTTTAGCATGGGTAGCCTTAATTTTAGATTTGGTAATGTCTGTGGGTGCAGCAGTCAATTTGGGGCAATATTTCCCATCTGGAAGGCTAAACTTAATTTGTTGGAAATGTGCTTAATTTTGTGTGCTTGTTCTAAGTTAATAGCAGATGAGGTTTGTAGATCAGTGTGTGTGTACAGCTTTAAGAAGTTTTCTAGGGGCCTGTACAAGTGTATAAATACTGGGCACGTGTGAGCCTGACTGCCATTTTGTAGTAAGCTGTTGAGATTTTACAAACAGAAATTATTTTTAGCCACACTCTCCAAAGCAAAGAACAAAGCAGATCATGTCTCTTAAACCTGATAGACTTCTTTGAAGCAGTCACCAAAGATGTAGATGAGGTTAAGGTGGTTCACACAGCCTATCTAGATCTTGCCAAGGCTTTTGACACCATCAACCACTCTAGAATTATAGATAAACTCACTAAACTAGGTATAAATCCCTATGTCACAAGATGGGTTGCCAACTGGCTCACTGACAGAACCCACACTGTGAAAGTAGCAGACTCCAAATCCAACTTCAGACCAGTGACAAGTGGAGTACCACAGGGTTCAGTCCTGGGTCCTCTCCTGTTTGGTATCTACTTTTCTGAAGTACAGGCTAACAAAAAAGGTCTTTGGCTAACGAAGTTCGCAGATGACTGCAAACTAGGAGCCATAATCAAAACTCCTAACAATGTGGACATCCTACAAAAGGGTCTCACTGAGACAGATGCCTGGTGTCAAAGCTATGGCCTCAAGCTCAATGCCAAAAAGTGCATTGTCATCATACCCTTTGGTAAAAACTGTACCCATGAGCTACCACATAGGTGGTAGTCTACTTAACACCGAAAGTGTGATAAGAGACCTTGGGACACAGGTGGACAGTAGTCTCTCCTTTGATAATCAGATTGCCACAGTAGTCAGGAAATCCTTCTACATGGCACACCTCATCACAAAAGGTTTCTCATCCAGGAAAAAAGAGATCATTGTGCTCCTCTACTCATCACTCATTAGATCCATTATAGAGTACAACGCCCCTTTTGGTATGTACCTCACAAGACATCTACAACAACTGGAAAGGCAGCAGAAATACCTCACAAAGAGGATTACCAGTCTCAAACATATGCCCTACACAGACTGTCTCAAAAAACTCCAGCTTTACTCCATCGCATATCACCTACTCAGAGTCGATCTCTGCCTAACATACACAGCTATGTCAAACCCAGAGCTGTTGGACATGCTCCACTTAAAGAAATCCCAATCCCTCCGAGCTACACGCTCTAGGGACTTAAACCTTGTCACCACAATAAACAGAACATGCTGGAGGGATAGATTCCTGTCTCAGAGACTTCCCATACTTTGGAACAAACTACCTATCTATATCAAACAAAGCCCCTCATTAGCACTCTTCAAGAAAAATCTTGATGATTGGATGGGAAATAGGAAATTCACCCCGGGGATCACCTCTGGGGCTCTGCATGACAGGGGCACAGGAAAATAATTTTCTTGGGTGGTGAAAGCCAGGGTACCTTTTTGGCTAGGCTTATATAGGCCCTAAGGCCAATAGCCTTGTACCTACCTATGAACCTATGAACCTATGTAAGCATGTATGCCTGTGTAGTCTGTCTGTTAATCCATTTATTTATAATTTGTAATGCTGCTATCCATCGTGATGTGTTTCTATGTAATAAAGTATATAAATGAGCTACCCCACCTGTTCGTTATCTATACTAGAGAAGGACGAGCGACATGGTATCAGAAGTAGCATGTCTAAAAAGGACATGGTGCCAAAATGGGATCCAGATTCTTCAGTTCAAGATCGAGAGGCACTCAGTTAACACTGGAAGAATGTAAAGGAATGAATCATCCCTACTGCACGTATCATTGGCAAAACAGGTCAGAAACTAATTTCAGGTATTAAAACTTGCTCAAAACTATTTCTTATTCACGAAATATGAAACGAGGCATTCAGAACACTCTAAACAGATTTATAAACAACACAAATATCTGAAATTGCAATATAGTAATAGAAATATTTGAAACAACTACAGAAAAGTCCAAATCATATAAAATGAATAAAATAAGGGAAACAACTGCATTTTTTCACCAAGCAGTATTTTTCACATTAATCAAAGCTATTCGAGTTGTCTGAAGTGTATGAAGTGTTTGCATATTTCTGAAGTACTACAGTACAGTTATTTCACAAAATACATCCATTACGCAGCATATTTTGCAAAGTACAGTATTTCAAATACTTTATTGTGCATTTGAATGTTATTACAAGTGCTGGCTATGTGCTTGTTCATACATAACTAAAAGGGCCATATTTTTTCAGTGTGTTTGGGCATAATTTGTTTTCATTGCCGACAAATTTTAAAAACGTGGTCCACTTGTGTTTGATAATAATAATGCAGAGAACTGGAGAGCGTTTGAGCAAGAGTATGACATTTTTATACAGGCTGCATTTTCTGATAAAGATGACCGTACAAAGGCATTTATTTTGCTTAATTTAGCTGGGTCATAAGCCATAGAAAGGGAGCATTCATTTGTGTATGCACCTGCTGTCTTTGCAGGAGAGGGGGAAAACCATCATATAATTGTAGTGGCTGAGTCAAGGGCAGACCCTGAGTACTTAAAATGTAAATTTAGGGAAATGTATAACCCCCAAATAAACATAACAATGGAAGGGCACTTATTTTACACAAGAGATCAAAAGCCTGGTGAAACGTTTGCAGCATACATAACTGATTTGAGAAACAAAGCTAAAACATGCAGATTTGGTGATTTAAGGGATGAGTTGATAAAAGACAAACTTGTGTGTGCTATTAAAGATGATGCTGTGAGAAATATTTTGCTTTGTGACAGTGATTTAACTTTGAATAAGACCATTGAGATTTGTCAGATATATCAGCTTACAGAAAATCACACAATTATGCTTACAAATGAGATATGCATGCTTCCAGTAACTTCTCCAATATTAATAGTATGCAGCATGTGGTTAAAAGAAACAAGCCCAAGCACATGGCTGCAACTGTAAACCCTGTAACATGAACTGGGAAACCCTGTAGCTTTCTAGCAAGTTCCAAGGCATGCTCTAGAAATGGCACAGTCTCAATGACGCATAAGAGTGAGTCAGCAAATTCAAAGCACGTGCCTATACCCAGTTTCATAGCCAACTGTTAGAATTGTGGAGGAAGTCAAGAACCTAAAAGGGAAAAATGCTTAGCTTTTGGTCAACAATGTCACAAATGCAATAAGTGGAATCATTTCAAAAGGTTTTGTAAATCAAAAAGCACACATTCTTTTATTAAAAGGTAACATTCAAAGAAACAAGTTGATCAATTAGAAAGCTATGACCCTACTTTTTATGTTCATGTGTCAGTGTGTCATGAAACAGTCAATGCAGTAGATTTAAGGGCAAAGAATGAAGTATTTTGTACTGTTTGGATAAATGGAAGACTCACAGAGCTCAAAGTTGACATAGGTTCAAAGTGCAATGTTATGTCTACAGAAACATTTGCTAAAGCATGTGCTGGTGAGAAGCTTGATTTGGCAAAGTGTGTGAAGCATGTTGCTTATGGTGGTGAAGAGATTCAAACCAAGGGCTCAGTAGTACTTTTATGTTGCTCTGCTGGGAGAAGCTATAACTTATTTAATGTGGTGAATCCATATATCATCCATAGTGGTAGCTCATAAGAAAAGCTCAGATGATATCAGAATATATATTGAGCCACAAGATTTGAACAGAAAAGACCTCATCATCCAATGAGTACAGTCAAAGCAGTTTTAGCTCTGATGCCAAGTGCCACTGTTTTCTGTCTTAGATGCAAATAGTTAATTTTGGCAAATTTTGCTTGACAAGAATTCCTCATTGCTTACTACATTCAGTACTCTGTTTGCAGGTACAGATTTTTAAGAATGCCATTTGGGATAAATTCTGCCAGTTAAGTCTTTCAACATGCAATGGAGCAATTTTTTTTCTGGGCACCCTTGTGTTATTATAGTAGATGATATGTTAGTAGGAGGTAATGGTGAAGCTGAGCATGACAGAAACCTTGAGAAAGTTCTGGAAAGTGCTCATGACATGAATCTTAAGCTGAATCCTAAGAAGTGCAAGTTCAGGTTATGAGAAGTTATTTATGTTGGTTATTTGTTTACCAGTTCAGGCTTATGACCAGACCCTTCAAATCAAACAGCCATTCTTGAGATGACAGCTCCAGACAATGTTCAAACTCTTTAGCACTTTCTTGGCATAGTTAATTATCTAGGCAAGTTCATTCCATTTTTAAGCAAGCTAGCAGCACTGCTTAGGGAGCTGACATGTAAAGATGTATATCCTGGACATGGTTGTAACAACATCAAAGAGCATTTGATGTCCTGAAATAAAGAATTGCCAGTCCACCAACTCTCAGATACTGTGATGTTTACAAACCAGTTACTATTTCCTGTGATGCTTCAAAATTTGGTCTTGGTGCAGTCATTCTTCAAGAGGGTCAACTTGTAGCCTATGCATCCAGATCTCTTACCCAAACTGAAAAGCAGTATGCTCAGATAGAGAAAGAACTCTTGGCAATCGTGTTTGCATGTTCGAAGTTCCATGATTATATTTATGGTAGCCCTATCCAGATCGAAACAGACCACCAACCTCTAGTCACTATTTTGAGAAAGCCTATGTATTCAACTCTAGCCTGATTGCAGCATATGATGGTATGATTGCAGAAATACAGCTTCAATCTTGTTTGCACAAAAGACAAACTTCTTTACTTGTTGATACATTATTGAGATCACCCAGAAATGCCCCTGAAGAGTATGAGAATGAAAACCTTGATTTTGAAGTCATGGAAGTGAGACATTTTTCTTCCACTCATCTTTATGAGCTTAGAAATCATACAGCCTCAGATCCAGTTTTACAGAAGCTCAACCACTTTATCAATTGAGGATGGCTGTCAAAGCAATCTAGTTTACCTCAAGAAGTGCAACCTTATTTTCTTTACAGAGATGAGATTTTGTCTAACAAAGGTATCATCTTGAAAGGTCCAAAAGTCATTGTTCCAAAGTCCTTGTAACAACAGCATATCACTATCTTGCACTTGAGGCTACCCAGAAACCAATTCCACTAAAAGGAGGACAAGAGGACTAGTATTTTGGTCTTCTATGTCACAAGACATTGACAGAGTACTTTCATCTTGTTCTGTATGTAATAGTACAGTCACATCAACAGGAGAAACCACTTCAGCTAAACTAGTTTCCTGGACTACCATGGTCAAGCCCATACAAAGTTTTTTCTGACAATAGTACACAGTTTACTAGCCAGCAATTCAAAAGATTTGCCAAAGAGTGGGACTTTACTCATGTTACAAGTAGTCTTGAGTATCCGCAGTCAAATGGTTTGGCAGAATGTGCAGTTCAAAGTGCGAAACAGTTACTAGAGAAGTCAAAATGAGACAACAGTGATGTTTTCTTGAAACCCTTGAATCTCAGAAATATTCCTCATGACAGACATCTTGGTTCACCTGCCCGGAGACTTCTGTCAAGACAAACCAGAACTGCATTACCAATCATCAGTAGTTTGTTGGTTCCATATCCTGAGAATAACAGATTTGTGAAAGTCCATCTCTTAAAGAAACACCTATCTCAGAAGTCTTATTATGACAAGTCCAGAAAATCGCTCAATCCATTACGTGAAGGAGAGACAGTGAGAATGCAAACATGCAAAGGTTATGATTGGATTGGAGTCATGAAAAGTGTATGCCCAGAGCTGAGATTGTACATTGTGAAATCACAGGGAGTGGAGTTTAGGCAGAATTGGGAACATCTGATGCTGCTGTCTGAGCCTGTACTACAGCATCTAGCCTGTAAGAAATACTCTTTATCTCAGAGTGAC
>NC_056739.1:1718395574-1718398074 GCF_019279795.1 Protopterus annectens | reverse complement strand
ATTATGCCTTAGGTCCTCAGATAATGACGCATGTTAAAGCACCCAACAGGTCAATACCAAATAATGATAATGGAAATCTGCAAACCAGCCTAACAAATGCTTCCTCCAAGGTGCAAAATAATGTAAAAATACATGCAATGAATATCGGAAGCCCACAGTCAGTAGAGCGGAACAAACTGCCAAACAAAGAAAAACCAAACAATGCTGCTAATAAGATACCAGAGCTTGTTAAAGTTGATATAGCATTTATTAGTCCAGGTGAAGGTACAAGCAATAATGCAAGCAATAGACCAAATGATCGTACAGCAAAATTACTGAGAAATAATGTTCCAAATGCAAAATGTTTAATAAATGCTAAACTTGAAAATGAAATGCTCAGAAGTGATGTCACCATGTGGAAACACATGGTAGCCAATGCTCACACACATACTGCGTCATATGCAGAACAAACAGAAGGGACTCTGGGCCCACACGCAGTCAAAGCTAGTACAGCCACCACGACAGTAGACCCCATAGTCCTGTCTTCCACAACCCCCATATTAAGGCTACAAGAGAGCTCAAAGTCAGCCATTAGTCCTGCTCGACAACCAGAACACCCAATGCCTCCTTCCCAGCTTACCCTAAGCGGTGATTCTGTCAGCAGTGAAGACAGCTACACAGGCCCAACTGGCCTCAAAAGAGGTAGTCAAAAGAGGTAGTCTGTTTAACCCCACTCTAAACCAGCACATAAGCGTGTTTTCCAAGATCTGCGAAAACAAAATCAGATCCACCCTCTACCAAAAAACTGAAATACTCAAAGTAGCAACAACGTAATTCCAACAATACGGTACAGGACGGCACAACAACTCCTCAGCTTGAACAGGTCACAATTTATTGACAAAATCCAATTAAAATCACAAATTAAGATGATAAAATCTCGATGTAACAGTTAACAGTTAAGCGCTTTCATCTGACCAAATGCAGACTTCTTCAGAACTGCCATCTTTGTTACAATGTCAGTCTTTATACACGCTGTTTTGGCGCCAAAAACTCTCACAACAATATTCAATGAAAACTCAACAACAATAATAATAAAGTGCACCGTGCTTCACATATACCCAATGCCCAAACACAACCATTAACAAAACAAATACAATATTAATACTCAGAATACCTAATAAAATAAATGTATATAAGTACATAAGTCAACTAAAAACTAATATATAGCTTTAGTTTTTCATTGAATATTGTTGTGAGAGAATATCTTTTTAAAAAATTTTCAATCAGTTTTTGGCGCCAAAACAGCGTGTATAAAGATTGACATTGTAACAAAGATGGCAGTTCTGAAGAAGTCTGCATTTGGTCAGATGAAAGCGCTTAACTGTTAACTGTTACATCGAAATTTTATCATCTTAATTTGTGATTTTAATTGGGTTTTGTCAATAAATTGTGACCTGTTCAAGCCGAGGAGTTATTGTGCCATCCTCTACCAAAAAACCCCATACCATAAGCAAAATCTCAAACAAGCAGAAAAAGAAGCGCTCCAACTATGCTGCAATAAGCAACTTAAAGTGCTTAAAGCAGACAAAGGAGCAGGTGTAGTAATGATGACAAAGAATGATTACACCACAAAAATGAACGAGGTGCTGTCCCAAGCAGACAGCTACTGTACCATCTCTAAAGAAGAAATACTAAAGAGATTCAAGCGCATAGATGCCACTTTAGCCAAACTATTTAGAGCCAACAGGATCTCTGAAGAGGAATTTACCTACATGCAAGTGGACTCCCCAATAGTCAGGTTTGTGTTTGAAATCCCCAAGATCCAGAAAAAAAAACGACCAACCCACCCCTGAGACACATCATCTCATCCAAAAGAACCAAGACACAATACATTTCTGAACTACTGGACTACTATTTTAACCCACTAGTTCAGAGTTCAGAATTCTACTTGAAAGACTCTTGGCAGTTCCTACATGAGATCTTCACCTTCCAACCCCAGCCACAATGCCACATCACATTAGTTACTCTAGACATAGTGGCATTATACCCCAGCATCCCACATGATGAAGGGACTGCACTAGTCAATAATTACCTGACCAACCACAGAAAATACCACCCTGAGAGAGCAGACACACTCTGCTCACTAGTAAGACTAGTATTAGAAAACAACTTCTTCGAATTTGACCATACCACCTACCGGCAACTCAAGGGAGTAGCCATGGGTGCCAAGATGGCACCTGCATACGCAAATCTAGTACTCAGTGCTTGGGAAGCAGACCACCTCACCCAACTCAAAAGATTTAAATAAGTAGCCCTATACAGGTGCTATAATGATGATGTGTTCCTGCTGTGGGAAGGGACCCCAGAGGAACTCAACCTTTTCATTTCTGAAATCCGCAACAGCATACCATTCCTGCAATTTACCATAGCAGGAATTGGCACTGAAGTAAACTTACTGGACATCACGCTCTCAATAGAACCCAAGTCACAGAAGTTTACATCCAAACTGTTTAGAAGGACA
>NC_056739.1:1718388074-1718390574 GCF_019279795.1 Protopterus annectens | reverse complement strand
AAATGGCCAAAAGTTGCTGAATGCACAAGTGATATTTTGCATGAACAAATTATTTCTGACTTATTATTTGATCAATATGAAAACTTGTTTTGTAAAATTATCAACAGGGTGGACCAAAAATGTGATAGCATTTTTAAGAAAAAGGTTAAGAAATTAGATAGGGATATTAAACAGTATAAATCACATCAGGTATATCCTACTGACAAACTGTTTTTTATGACAGGGAGAGTGGCTACACTGGTAATTTAGGGAATAAAAAGAGTGGTATGGTTAAATCTGGCCCTAATTACTCTCTCGAACCACGTAGGGATGATTTTGAGGATTTCGAGTCAGACTGTTTTGTTGACCCACAGGATTTTCCATTACCCAGACGCTCAGAAAGAATAGCCAATCGCAGACAAGGAGTACACAAAACTTATGGATACAACAAATGGTAGATTCTGAAATCCAAATAAAATGTGTGGATAATATTCAATATAGTTTGGATGGGTTTAATATATATAACTATTCTGATGTTCCTATCACTAAAGATTTATTTTCCTTATTTTCCAAGGGGTTTAAATTTGTACCAACTAATGTACCTGATATAGCTCAAGTGATGGTGGATTTACAATTATATTTTAGAAAGTTAAATTTAAACATTATGTTTTCAGACAAAACTTCTGTTGAGGCATCGAGAGACATTGTTAAGAGAAGTAGTACATTCAACCCCCCACTACACCCGCTAGTTACAACATATGAGAAATTGGTTAAGGAGGATTTATATAAAGTATGGGAGGAAAAAAGAAGGGTGTTTGCCAACATGAACCCCAATGAGAAACAACTACTT
This sequence comes from Protopterus annectens, assembly GCF_019279795.1. Lineage (NCBI taxonomy): Eukaryota > Metazoa > Chordata > Ceratodontiformes > Protopteridae > Protopterus > Protopterus annectens. The sequence continues at coordinate 1,718,389,745 of NC_056739.1, read as the reverse complement.
AGGAACTTGAGAGAGGATAAAAGAATTAGAATTATGACACCTGATAAAGGAGGGGGGGGGCGGTATTGTACAACTCTGAAGATTACACTAATGATATGCAAAATATATTATTTCAAGCTGACAGTTATTCTTCATGTTCCAGGAATGAAATATATATTTCATATCACAGGTTAGATAGTTATTTATACGAATATCTTATGAATCAGAGAATATCCAGGGATGAGTATGATTTTTTGTTGAATAAATATCCGAAGATTCCTGTGATATTTGGAATACCTAAAATACATAAAAACTTGAAAAAAACACCTTTTAGACCTATTGTGGCAGCAGCAGGTTCCAAAACCCACAACTTGGCAGTTTTTGTAGATAGGAAATTGAAACATATTTTGAATAAATTTCCACATCTTTTAAGAGATTCTTGGGACTTTTTGGGACAACGTAGGAAAGAGTTATGGTCAGCGGACTGTGTTCTTCTTACTATAGATGTCCAGGATCTATTTTCTTGTATTCCAAAAGCAGAAGGTCTGTGTTTTTTTGAGGAGGTCCTGTTTAGTTATTCTTTATTGAGCTCAGATGAAGTTCTATTGTTATGTGAGCTTATGAATCTCATTTTGGAAAACAACTATTTATTTTTTGAAGGTGAATATTTTCAGCAACTAAAAGGTGTTGCAATGGGTGCTGCCTGCGCTCCTCTGCATGCTAATCTGGTGCTCCTGGGTTGGGAATACAAGTATATCTTCCAGAATGAAACATTCTCTTCTAATGTTAAATATTATGGTAGATTTTTGGATGATATTTTTATTTTGTGGGAAGGAGGGTCAGAATTGATTTCTGAGCTTGTTCACTATTTGAATCAAACTATTGATTATTTGAAGTTTACCTACCAGTCTGATCCCCAAGAAATTAGTTTTCTGGACACTAAAATTATTAAAGGTCATGATAACTTTATTTCCAAAATTTACCGTAAAAACACCTTCTGTAACAGTTATTTGCATTACACCAGCCATCACCCCATTCATCAGAAAAAGAGTATTATTAAGGGTCAGGCTATAAGAGTTGCTAGAATGACTACAAGGAAAGATGATGTTATAGTAGAGTTTCAACATTTAAGGGAGATGTATTTGGAGAGAGGGTATCCTGGATACTTCATTGACCCTATTCTTGAGGAGGTTCTGAATAAATGGGGCAAGGTGTATACACCCCTACTTGGTGTTGGTAGGGAAGGATATCACCACAAATGTCAGGATATGACTGTTTGTGATAGACCTGATTTTCAACATGCTTGTGTAGTGCAATATAGCCCCTTGTATTCCCAGATTAAAGGAATTCTGACAAAAATTGGAATATTTTCAAAACTAATACTGAAATATACCGAATATTGGGTCAACAACCTATTTTTTCTACCAAGGTGGGACCTAACATTAAGATTATATTGGAGAAGGATCATATTTTAAACAACAGTAAGGAAAGAGATGTGGTAGTAAACCCTGTGGTAGATGTTCGTATTGCCCTTATATATTACAAGACAGTTTTATTACCCTCGGTAATCAAAGTAAGAGTCATATTTTTTTAAAAAGTGGCAATTGTGGTTCAAGCAAACTGGTATATATAGCTAAGTGCTGCTCCTGTTCCTCCTTTTATGTAGGTAAGATGGAGAGAAGATTAAAAAAC
>NC_056739.1:1718378074-1718383074 GCF_019279795.1 Protopterus annectens | reverse complement strand
ACCTGAGCCGTACCTCCCTGGACTACATGAAAAGAGACATGGAAGAGCTCTCTGATCACGTAGCCCAGGCCAGTATGACCCTGATCCTGAGTAGCATCCTGCCCTCACCAAGAATGATACCACGGTATAGAGAAAAAATTATCAATTTCAACAATTGGCTAAACTTCTGGTGTCATTCAAAGGGGATCCAGTGTCTGTCAGCCTGGGATGACATGCTCAAGAAGCCATGCTGCTTTGCTAGAGACAGCTTGCACCTCTCACCCTTAGGCTTTCGAATACTGGCCAAGGCTCCTGCCACCCCCATAGTGCGTTTTTTAGGTAAGGCTCAAAAGACAAACCCAACACCGTAAATAGCAGAAGTAACAAAATACTGAGGGTAATGCTACTCAATGCCAGAAGTCTAAACTTCAAAATGCATGCACTAACAGCACTCCTAAGTATGGAGAAAATCGCTATATGTGCAGTAACAGAAACCTGGTTTAAGGCTCCAGAGAGCACCCCAGCACTACCAGGCTACAACTCATACCATACATTTTGCCACAAAACCTGGACTAAAATACAAAAGGCGGGGGAGTATCCATATTCATCAAGGATACCCACACCTCCAGGTTAGTGGCACAACACGATGCTTCAGAGACTATCCACGTGCAACTAACAATGGGCAAAACTGCTATTCAAATTATAGCTTGCTACAGATCACCCACCATGTCCCAGGACCCCCACTCTGCATTCCTAGAAACACTGGGAAACATAAAGGTCCTACCAAACACCCTGATATTGGGTGATTTCAATTACCCAAACATTAACTGGGAGACCTACTTAAGTACAAACTCCCTTGCCCAACATTTCCTAGAATTTATAAACTCAAATGTCCTGGATTAACTGGTCAACACCTCCACCAGAGGTGACAACATATTGGACCTGGTCATCATCAACATGGGCGACCAGTGTTCCACACCGGAGGTCAACCCCTTGCTGGTTAGATCTGACCATAAACTAATCACTCTGGATATCCACATTCCGCCACCACACCAGGTCAAAGAAACCACAGTGAAAAACTTTTCAAAAGCAAACTCACGTTACTTAAGACCGAGGTGGGAAGTTTCAAAGCCCCCATGCTAAAGGATAATGATGTCCAAGCTTCAAAATCCTTTACTAATGCACTCTACGGGCACCTACAAAGAATGCATGGATCGTGCTATCCCAAACAAAACCAATACTCACTCCTCCAAGAAAAGGAAACCAGTCTGGTGGACCCCTGCCATAAACAAGCTATACAGTAGAAGGAGGAACCTAGTACAGAAAAGAGTAAAATCCCAAGAAGGGAAGACATCCCTGATCAGTATCAGCAAGAAACTACGTTCCCTCATAAAATCATCCAAGGCTAGTTTCAAAAGAAAAATTGCCATGGACTCCAAAGATAACCACAAGGCATTATTTAGGTATGTCAAGAATCTAAGTGGCAATTCTCAGATCTACTCAGAGTTAGTGCAGAATGGCACAAAATACATTGAACTGACCGCTATAGCCAACATCCTGGCAGACAGATTCAGTGCAAACTTCACCCCCCCTCCCACCCCCAAAAGGGCCCATAACTATACCAGAAGAATGTAGTGCCCCTGAAATCACAGACACTCAGGTTAAAACAGCCCTCTCCAAAGCCAAAAACACAGCATCAATGGGACCGGACGGTGTCCCAGGCTGTGTCCTACATGAGCTCAAAGATGAACTAACCCCTCACCTAAACACACTGTTTAAACTCAGCCTCTCCAGAGGCTACATGCCCACAGAGTGGCGCACAGCAACGGTTATTCCACTCCACAAAGGTGGAGCCACAACTGACCCCGGGAACTATCACCCTATAAGCCTGACTAGCTTGGTCTGCAAAGCTATGTGGCACATCATCATGGATCTCATTAACAGAGACACTGGAAACCTCCAAACACTGGACTCTATCCAGTTTGGCTTTGTTAAGGGCAGATCATGCCTCCTAAACCTGGTGGACTTCTTTGAGACAGTTACCAAATATAGATGAGGGAAAGGTGATCCACATAGCTTACCTAGACCTCACAAATGCCTTCGACACTATTCCCCACTCAGGTATTATAGACAAGCTCACCAGCCTGAACATAAACCCCTACATCACAAGATGAGTTGCCAACTGGCTCACGGACAGAACCTACATGGTAAGAGTTGCGGAAGCTAGGTCTGACTATAAACCAGTTACAAGTAGCATTCCACAGGGCTCAGTCCTAGGACCCCTCCTGTTCGGCATATACTTCTCAAGAGGTACAGGCAAGCACAGGAGGACTATGGCTGGCCAAGTTGGCAGACAACTATAAACTAGGGGCTATAATTGCTCTCCGGCTGACACAGACATTCTCCAAAAGGGTCTCACTGAGACAGGTACCTGGTGTCAAAACCATGGCCTCAAGCTAAATGCCAAAAAGTGCATAGGTATACCCACAAACTACCACATAGGTAGTAGCCCCCTAAATACGGAAGACATAATAAGGGATCTGGGGACCCAAGTAGATAGTAACCTCTCCTTTGATAATCACATTGCCAAAGTGGTTAGAAATTCCTTCTTTGTGGCCCACCTAGTCACAAAAGGGTTTGCATCAAGATTGAAAGAGGTCATTGGGTCCCTCTATGCATCACTCATCAGACCAATCATAGAGTACAATGCCCCATTTGGGATGAACTTTACAAGACACCTGCAACAACTGGAAAGACCACAGAAGTACCTCACCAAGAGGGTCACTGGTCTCAAGCAGATGCCCTATGCAGCTTGACTGAAGAAACTTCAGCTGTACTCAGTTGCATACCACCTACTCAGAGGTGATCTCTGCCTGACATACAAGGCCATGTCCAACCCAGAATTGATGGACATGCTCCACCTAAAGAAAACCATATCCCCTCGAGCCACACGTTATAGATATATATATATAAAAAACCCAGCCACTGGGGATGCACAAGCCAGTGCGTTTCTTTGGGCCGGTCCCAAGCCCGGATAAATGGGGAGGGTTGTGTCAGGAAGGGCATCCAGCATAAAATTTTGCCAAATCATACATGCAGACAAAAGTACACATATACATACCGGATTGGTCGAGGCCCCAGTTAACAACAACCACCACCAGTACTGTTGGCCAACAGGGTGCTGGTGGAAATTGGGCTACTGTTGGCGAAGGAGGAGAAGAGGCGGAAGGCATGGCTGAAGACAGGTAAAGGCTAGGACTGTGATAGTGAGGGTCGGAACTTTGAATGTTGGTAGTATGACTGGTATAAGGAGAGAGCTAGCTGATATGATGGACTGAAGGAAGGTTGGTATATTGTGTGTGCAAGAGACCAGATGGAAGTATCGGAGGTGGGTTCAAATTGTTTTATCATGGTGTGGATGGGAGGAGAAATGGCGTAGGCATTATCCTGAAGGAACAGTATGCTAAGAGTGTTTCGGAGGTGAAAAGAGTGTCGGATAGAGTTATGTTTATGAAGCTGGAAACTGATGGTGTAATGATGAATGTTATTAGTGCATATGCTCCACAAGTTGGGTGTGCGATGGATGAGAAAGAAAAATTTTGGAGTGAGTTGGATGAAGTGGTGATGACTGTACCCAAGGGTGAGAGACTGGTGATTGGAGCAGATTTCAATGGGCATGTTGGTGAAGGGAACAGAGGGGATGAGGAAGTGATGGGTAGGTATGGTGTTAAGCAAAGAAATGCAGAAGGTCAGATGGTAGTGGATTTTGCGAAAAGGATGGATATGGCTGTGGTGAATACATATTTTAACAAGAGGGAGGAGCATAGGGTGACATACAAGAGTGGAGGAAGATGCACACAGGTGGATTATATCTTGTGTAGAAGGGCCATTCTGAAGGAGATTGGAGACTGTAAAGTGGTGGCAGGGGAAAGTGTAGTTAGGCAGCATAGGATGGTGGTTTGTAGGATGACATTGGTGATCAAGAAGAGGAGGATGAGTGTGAGGGCAGCACCAAGGATCAAATGGTGGAAATTGAAAAATAGTAATTGTGAGGTGATGTTCAGGGAAGAGTTAAGACAGGAACTGGGTGGCAGTGAAGAGTTACTGAATAGCTGGGTAACTACAGTAGAGCTAGTAAGAGAGATGGCTAGAAAGGTACTTGGTGTGACATCTGGAAAGAGGAAGGAGGACAAGGAGACCTGGTGGTGGAATGAAGAAGTACAGGAGAGTATACAGAGAAAGAGGTTGGCGAAGAAGAAGTGGGATTGTCAGAGAGATGAAGAAAGTAGACAAGAGTATAAGGAGATGAGGTGCATGGCGAAGAGAGAGGTGGCGAAGGCTAAGGATAAGGTGTATGACGAGTTGTATAAAAGGTTGGACACTAAGGAGGGAGAAAAGGACCTGTACCGATTGGCTAGACAGAGGGACAGAGCTAGTAAAGATGTGCAGCAGGTAAGGGTGATAAAGGATAATGAGGGAAATGTTCTCACAAGAGAGGAGAGTGTGTTGAGCAGATGGAAAGAGGACTTTGAGGGGCTGATGAATGAAGAGAATGAGAGGGAGAGAAGGTTGGATGATGTGCGGATAGTGAATCATGAAGTGCAGTGGATTAGCAAGGAGGAAGTAAGGATAGCTATGAAGAGGATGAAGAATGGAAAGGCTGTTGGTCCAGATGACATACCTGTGGAAGCATGGAGGTGTTTAGGTGAAATGGCAGTGGAGTTTTTAACTAGATTGTTTAATGAAATCTTGGAAAGTGAGAGGATGCCTGAGGAATGGAGAAAAAGTGTTTTGGTACCAATTTATAAGAATAAGGGTGATGTGCAGAGCTGTAGTAACTGCAGAGGGATTAAGTTGATCAGTCACAGCATGAAGTTATGTGAAAGCGTAGTGGAAGCTAGGTTAAGAAGGGAGGTGATGATTAGTGATCAGCAGTAAGGTTTCATGCCAGGAAAAAGCACTACAGATGCGGTTTGCTTTGAGAGTGTTGATGGAGAAGTACAGAGAATGTCAGAAGGAGT